>NW_028120428.1:0-66000 GCF_965178545.1 Coloeus monedula
TTTGTCTGGCATCAGCCCTGGGGCCGTCCCGTGCTCAGCAGCAGCAGCAGCAGCAGCAGCAGCAGCATCCTGTGCTCTGGCAGCACTCGCTGCTCCTTAGGGAAGGCTTTGGCATTTCTGCCGGGCACAGACACTGAAGCTCACCCCGACCTGCCCCGCTCCCATTGCTGTCCCCTGGGCGCTGGGCAGCTGCTGTGCCAGGGCAGCCAGAGACACAAAGGAAGCCAAGTCCAGCCCAGCTGCCCGGGCTGATGCAGACGAGCCCCAGGGCCGAGGTCCTGCAGAGCCCCACGGAGCCCTGGGCTCCTCGCTGGGAACGGGCTGTGCTGCGGCTGCCACAGCGGCCACAGCGAGTCCTGGGGCTCCCCCGGCGCCGCTGCAGCAGCACCCAGGTTCCACCTCCTGTGCCAGGCCCTGGCCAGGGGCCATCAGATCCATGGGCTCCGTGCCGAGGGGGAACACAACAACAGTGGATCGGATGCAGCCCCCAAGGACCTCGAGCAAATCGTGCAGGAACATCCAGACCTGGAGCTGACGTTTGCAAAGCTGCAGCCGGCAGAGTTCTGTGGCGCAGGAGAGCCGGCACGGGGAGAGGAGACCTGCAAGGAGCTGCAGGAGAAACACCCTGAGCCTCAAAGGCCGCCACAGCCTGAATCTGTGCTGGGGAAAGTTCTTCCTGTCCGGGAAGAGATCCCGGGATGAGGCAAAAGCCAAGTTCATGGCTGGTGACACGATTGCCGTGCAGGGAGGGCAGAGGAGGGACTGCGGGCGGAGACTGGGAGCCCGGGAAGGAGGGAGGGGTGGGGAAGGTGTTTCTTTAGGATTTGTTTTAGTTCTCCTTGTCCTGGTGTGATTGGTTTGGAAATAAATTCCATTAATTTCCCCAGCTTGGGTCTGTTGTGGCCCTGGCAGTGAGCAATGAGTGTACTCTCCCTGCCCCGATCCCAGCCCATGAGCCTTTCCTTCAGTGCTCTGTGTGCTGCAGCTGTGAGCAGAGTGCCAGAGCGGCTTTGGTGGCCCCGGGCACCCGGCCAGGGCCAGCCCAGCGCAGCGGTGCCTGCAATTCATTCCCTCGGCTGCAGCGCTGAGCGGCCGCAGGGCGGGTCCGGCTGCGCGGGCAGGCGGCTCCAGAAGCACCAACTGCACCCCACGGGACAGGAGGAGGAGGAGGCAGGGGGTGCCGGGGGAATCTCCTTCCTCCGAGCCGGCAGGGCCAGGCGGGAGAGACTGGAGAGAAGGAAACGGAGAGGAGGGACGAGGCTGGAGCTGTGGAGAGCTGCAGGGATCCGGGGCAGCCGGGAATTTTGTTTTCCAAATCTCTGGGGCGAAAGGAAGCGCTGTGAAATCCGTCATGGAAAAGAGAGGAGAAATAGCGATTGATGGAAAGCGACACCCCTTGGGACTCAGTTTCTCCCTCTGCATTGCAAAAGCTGACAGACCCCGAGTGCCGACGGACACCCGTCCCCGGCGTCACGGCCCAAGGGATCGGAGCTGCGGCTGGCGGGGCTGGAAGCTCCGTCCAGCAGCTCCGCTGCCGCCCCCAACCCTCGGGCTGGACCGTGGGGTCTGGGACACAGCCCCGTGCTGGGGGGCGGCAGCGGGAGCCGCGGGGCCCGGCCCGTGGGGGCGGCCGGGCTGGAAAAGTGCGCGGGGCCCCAGCGCGGTGTCCCGGTCTTGTTCCTCACCTTAACTCAATGTCTTCAACTCCCTGCGTGCCCTTCATTTAATCAGCATTTCCTAAATGCTGACCCATCCCATCATCAGCTCTACCCGGAACAGAATTTCCCAGGCCATTCCAAGTCCTTTATAGTTCTGAAAATACTGGGGCCAAGCCCTACCCGTGATTTCCCCCACCCCCACCTCCATGCAGACCTTGTTGTCTGCCAGCACCAGGATAGTTCCCACTGGCCCAGGTCTGCATTTAGCAAAGCCAACAGTACTTCTACCACTGCTTTCTGCAAGACCCCAATTGAGTCTTTACATTTCAACATAACCAGATGATGTCTACTTAGCATGAAATGTAGTTCCTGTCCAAGAGTTGCATGTCCCAAGCAATTTCTTAGCAGAATAAATTTTAAATCCTTTGGGTTTCAGTGTTTGGAAATCATCTGCTAGCGTATATAGCAACTTCACTACATTCTTATTTTCATTATCTCTGTAGAGCTAAGGAATTCCGATTATGAGAGGCTCTATTCTGTAAGCTCATTAAAAGTTAATATCCACCACAACACTGTCTCTCTATTTCATTGGTTCTTTGCAATTGCTTAGCAAAGATAACAAGCACCAGGCTTTTTAAGAGAGACACACTTTCTTACATAGAAAGACACAATCTTGTTGCCACCAAAGCACTCACACAGGTGAAAGTCACAATTTTCCTGCCTCTTCCTTCCTTTCCAAACCAGTGCAGCATGAGAGAAAGCAGCTGTTTCCCGAGGCCGATGGGTCACAGACAGGTAAGGTGACATTGAGGCTTGTTCCTCAGAGGCAGTCAGCAAGCAGCAGATGATGATCTCAAGGATCCTGGTGACACCATCACCCTCCCAAGGGAGGAATCCTTTAAGCAAGCACATTGCTCATCACTTCCATCCTGCTTTGGTTTAATGAACCAGCTCTTCCTGGCAATGAGCAGCAAGGGGATCTAATTTGACTGTTGCTATCCTTTTACATTTTATTCAATCATTCCATCAGAACAGGCATTTTACTTTTGTTTCAGTTACTCCAGAGGACCTTGGCACAAAGCAAAATGAAGTCAAATGAGAAATAGCTAGCTTAAATTTATATACACCAACAAATCATGCTGTGTTTCAACAAGTGTAAGAGAGACGTGGGACTTTCCTTCCCTCTGAGCAGCTGCAAGCATAAAAAAAGCAATGATGCAACGTTCATTAATAAAACTTTCTTAGAAATCTCTTCTTATGGACAGATTCAACATCTGCAGGAGATACCCAAAACACACTCATTGTGCTGCACTTCCCCTTTTCCATTCACGTGTTATATATACTGAAAATATGTTACCGAGTAGCTATGAACACACCATGCTCCCAGATTTTCCCTAAGTAAAACATGTATCTGTGTATGTTATAAACGATCAAACACAAGGGAGAAAAGCCTGGCACAGATACTGCAGCAAAGGAAATTCATCACATTACAGATCTCCCCTGATACTGAGATTGGCCAGGACTTTCATCAGTGATGGGAAGAAATTTCTCATCTTCCCATTTACAGCACCTGAGGCAAGAAGGACCCAACGCCTTAAGGGGTGTCCAAGATAGCACAGAAATTTAAACAGAGCCATTTACAAAGGGCAGCAACTCATCTGGCCAGTTCACACCTCAGATAACTATCTGCAGAACCCAGAGCAACACAATACTCCAAGGAGCAGTGAGATAGCCAGAAGGTTCTCAGCTCAAGAAAATCAGGCAAGAACAGGATGTTCCTTAGCCTGGCTAACCCAGATAACATCTCCCAGCCATTAGCATGAGATGAAACAGAAAGAGAGAGGCTGAATCACTTGCAGTGTACAGATACTGCCCGAGGGAAATGTGACAGGTGACCTACAACATAAAAAATGCACTTAACTGTAAAAACTAGGAAGTGAAGCTAAAAATGAGAAAAATTAAAAGCTGTTCTTGGATATGCAGTAAAAAGCACACTGACATCATAAACGGGAGAAGGAACACAAAAGCACCCAGCTGTTCAAAAGCTGTGCTATTAAGGTACAAAGAAATCAATGTTTTTTTAAAGAAAAAATCCCTCACAAGGTGAATGAGCTCAGTAACACTCAAACCAATATTATTTGTTAGAAAAATCATCTGCTCCAGTGCCTGAAGCAAAAGGTTTGCCATTTATTCCATCATTCCTTCAAATCCAGGGATTAGTGAGAACTTCTTAACAAATTCCTGCCTTGCCTTATGGTCCTTCATCTTCACCAGGGCCAAAGCTTGCTGCTCAGAGTCAGTACACAAATCCCTGTGGTGTTACCATCCTCTCTGAGTGAGAAAAGCACTCGAGATGGTGAACAAAGAGATGGGGCAGTTTCCTGATGCCTGAGAAGGATGTTCTTAAGATAAACAAAATTGCCCAATCAAAATTTATAAAGAAATGACATTTATTATGCTACCGAAATATCGGTTTTAAAAGCCACGATGGAGAAAAGCAGCTCCGAGCCCGGGGTCGGAGCTGGGTGAACACGCATAGATCTGATCTCTGTCGCACCAGACCTCCCAAGTTCACGGATGCTGCTTTGGCTGGTCCCTTCTTATACATTTTTTGGGCAGAGTCCAAATTAATTCTATTCTTCTCGTCATTTTAGCATATTCATGAAGTTTTCTTGTCCCAGAGCTGGGCTGCGCAAAGCCTTTCCTGGATCCCAGGAATTGTCCATCCTGGGTGATGAGTGGGCCATTTCTGCTGATGAATGGGCCATCTCTGCTTCCTGGAACAGTTATTTTTAGTTCCCGGGATGTCCGATTCCTTATCAGATGAGATGTAGATATCAGAAGGTGGCAATCAAGTCGTTATGGTGCAAATGTCCCGGTGATAAGATCTAACCCCACCTGGGTGGAATCCTCACTTATTGTGAGAGAACTTCTTTTAGTGTTGTGAAATTTTTCTCTCAGCCGGGCTGGTGAAGGGATTTTGAAACTCGGTCTCTGTAGGGTCTGATTACACTCCAATTTTATACATAATAGCACGAATTACATACCTTATTTATAACGTTCTCAACTCAGTGGCACAAAGTCTGCTTTTGTTCAGACAGGAATGAAGAGGAAAAATGGCAGAAATTCATAACAGGGACGATGAGGAGAAACATTGGGCTGTGCACACATTCAGTCCAAGCAACATCAATGCCAGGTGTGGTTTAAAATTCACGTTTGTGCTTTATTAAAGCCACGCACTGTATTTATGGCTCTCAGTGAATTCTGTATCCAAAAGGGACACGTTAGATGATTCAAAATTAGTTGGATTTCTTTCCTTCTCCTGTAGCAGTGCCAGTAGGAGAGGTAACAAAGGCAGTTCCCTGGCCTTCAGACATTGCACAGAAGTGGGATCCATAGATACAAACTCAGGCAGCCAAACTGCAGGTATTTCATTCAGGGCCTAAGACATGAAGCTAGGCTTCTTTTAATAAATCACGGACAGGGATGAGCTCCTGACATTAATATTGCACTCCTCCCTCTTTCTGCTGAGACAGTCTGGCCAACACAAATATCCCTAATACAGACCCAGGGCTCTGGTATAACAGCCACCCCAAAAAGCCATAGTTCCAGCTACCTTTCCTTTCTTTGCATCATACCAGGAGGAATCAAAAGGAATGAAACCTATTTCATTTATTATTACAGGTGAGAGCCCCTCTAAGTACATAGGAAGAGAAGTTGTAGTTTGTAACCTTGTTCTCCATCTAGAAGTAAAACAGGGGCTGGTGTGAGGCAACGAGGGCAACAGAGAAAATGCTGAAAAGAAACTGAGGAATGTGAAGCCAAATTTTCAAGCATTCCAGGCAATCACACCACTCAGGGACAGTCTACAGCTCAGCAAATCACATGCTGGAATGCAGTGGAGTATGGAGTAGGGCAATAGGGAACTGCTGAACCAAATAGGTGCTACAGCCTCTTGTGCTCAGGCTCTTAGCCCAAAGTATGTTCCAGCTCCAACTGAAGGGCATTCTGAACCAGAAGAGCACTGACCTTTTGATTTTGGCAGTTCACAGTTCTCAGACAGCAGAACGTCTGTGGCTCCTCTCATCATTATTTTTGCTGTTTTCACTACTGGCCATCAAGTTTCCTGCAGTAGCCATCCATGAACCCCGGATCACTACTACATTAATAACACAGAACATGGCTCTCAGAGTGCATTAGTGAGGTACCAAGAGAAAACCCAAATGATGATCCTCCTCACTGAAAAGGTAACAGACAAAAAAAATGAAAGTGTGAAAATACTTTTTAAAAGATGGCTGAAATGAGGCAAATTCTTAAAATTAAGTAAATGTCTGAAATGAAATTTAAGCAAATTTAACTGTTGCAAAGTATTCTGAATACACATACAGTACAATATACTAGAGTCCAAAATTAGAAAAACTTCTGGTCATGGAAATATGGGGTAAGGGATATGTTTATTTGGAACAATGAGTTCAGCAGAGGTCTCTTTGCTACAAATATCTTGAATTTAATTCTTCTGCCTTGATACAATCTCCTGAGAAAATAAAAAAATAAAATAAAAATCCTACAGGAAAAACTTGTGTTGGATGCAATCTCTTCACTCATACCTGATACAAAAGTCTAATTTATTCTCTTGATTTATTGTCTTAAGGAGAATGAATTAATTATTCTTCCACTCAGAAGTCTATGGCATCAATCCTGGAGTTGAATCAGAGAAAATTCAATCTCTCATGAGTTCCCACTCCATTTACTTTTCCTGTAAGTGTTCTGTTTTGTTGAAGTGAAAGCTCCTCTGGACTCAGGCCCAGAGGGAAGCCAAAGCACAGGGGTTGAATTAAAACCTTTGGACAAGCTGAGATACATGAAGTCACACCAAAGTGAAATAGAAATACAGATTTTTTAACCTTTAGTAGAAATATATGCTAAGTGCCTTAAACATTGAAAAGCTGCAGCAGAGACCTTAAACACAGTTCTTACTGCAGCAGTGTTACCTTTTCACAGAATTCTTTACTTTAGACAAAATATGGATAGAATGACACTGTTCACATTTTTTAGATGGAGCATTCACGTAAACAATAAGAGCTGATAGAAACTGCATCCACAAATCTGTGTAATACCTGTGTAACACTGGTGTGAGGCTTACGACTGTTAGAATTAGACCAGGATAGGTTAAGAAAAGGAAAACTGGAATCGTGTGTTAATCTTATTGGCCAATTAACAAATATAATCCACACTTCTGTAAGAAAAAATATAGAGTCTAGAGTATAGAGCATATAGAACATATAGAGTGTATAGAGCATATAGAAGAAGAAGAAGAAGAAGCTGTTTTTGCCTGTTGTTGCTGTTGCTGCTTGCCTTTATCATGTAACCCCCTTTGAACTCTGCCTTCAAGAAAGCTGTGAGACTATGAAATACAGAACTCAGCAGAACAGCAGCCTCCTCTGCTCTCTCACCCTGGTCCGGGAAGGAAGGGTACCCCGTCCAAAGCTCAACAGCGCAGAGCCCCAAGGCTGCTGTGGGCAGCAGGGCCCAGGGGCCGTTCCCACCCGCAGCGCTCCTGTCCTGGGCTGGGCCTGCACAGGGGCTGGGGCACCATGGCTGGGGCAGCGGGGCACAGAGGGGCCACGGAGCCGCTGCCGGGGCTGACAGCGAGGCCAGGGACACACAGGGAATTTCTGGGCATTGCCTGCGCTGGGCAGGGCTGAGTGTGGGGAAGGCAGAGCTCAGCTGGCCTCGGTGGCTGCAGGAAAAGCCGAGAGCCCGAAGAGCCCCCGTGGCTGTGCTGGAGAGCAAGGCTGGAGGAGGGAAATGCGGGGCTGCTGCGGGATGGGGAGGGGGATTGAATTCCAGCAGGCACCGACAGGGGGCTGAGAGACTCAAGGGCTCCTTGGCCTGAGCCTGTCCTGGAAAGGTCTCTCAGCCCTCTATGCCCATGAAGGGCTCCAAGGAGGAGCAGAGCTCATCTTGGCAGGACCCTCATGGAATCCCTGAGGGACAAATGCCAGTGCCTGCCCAGCCTTCCCAATGTCCCTGACACCAAAGGCCTTTCCACATCCCTCGGTTCCAGGTCAGTGCCCAGAACACAGCACAGCCTGTCCAGGTCCTGGGGGCGATTCCCAAGGGAGGCAGCTGTGATTTCTCCCCACAGACCCACCACTCCGGTGTCTCTCTGTGCAGCCCTTGGCTGTCCTGAGCACTTTCCCTGGAGCCTCCCTGCCCTGGACGTTTGTCTCCATGCAGTTCTCAGCACAGCCCAGCAAAGAATTCAGGTGCTTTCCCAGAGGACATTACTCTGGCAGTGAAGTGGCCTCAGGGCACAGTTTGTGCCCCTGGAATTGTGCCAGCCCCGAGTGCTGCTGATGGTGTTTGTGCTCACTCGGGTTCATCTCCCCACACCCACTCGATGCACTGCTGAAGGCTCCTCAGGACACAGCAAACACGGACTGCTGGCCTGGTCACTTGGTGTCCCTCCGTGCAGGGACAAACAACCTCCTGCAGGGGAGGGCAGAGGCCAGTGCTGGGATTGCTGGTGGCAGGGGCTGGTGTGGGACACTTGCCCTGGGCACCTTCCCAGGCTGTGCCTGGAACAAAGGCACAGCCCAGGCCCTGCTCTGCTGCTCCCTCAGGTCCATCCCAGGAGCTCTGGCAGTGCCAGGACACTGCTGCCTGCCCCCCCTGCACACTCCCCCCTGCCCCTGGGCACTGGGGTTTGCTTTGCCAGGGCATTCCTGGGGCACATTCCTGACAGCAGCTCTGGAGGAGAGCAAAGCCTTCCTGCCCTGCCCCCAGGAGATGCCCTTTGCTGATGGAGCTGCTGTGCTGGAGCCCGGCTGTGTCCCAGCAGTGCCCGTGGCCTGTCCCTGCCTGTGCTCACAGCACGGACACGCAGCAGGACAGTGACCGAGCTGCCCGAGCACTCCGGCCTTGCACCCTCAGAAGGGCTGGGAAAGGAGTGTGGAGCTGGGAAGAGCAGAGGTGGGAAGAGGCTGGGCCATTGTCCCTGGCCGTGCTGCTGTGCTGGGAGTCTCTTCCCTCCAGCTCTGCCCACAGGCACTGCCCCTGCAGAGCCAGAGAAGGGCTGAGGAACAAACCTTGGACACAAAGGTCAGGACAGCCCCTTGTTTTTATTCAAATGCACAGGGAAGAAGCCTCTGGAAAGTCTTTGTGTTTCAAAAGAAAGGTAGATGTTCATGCAGAAATGCTAGGAGTAGTACTACAGTACTTTATAAGAAGCAGAATAACACCAGAAAAAGAATAAGAAAAAGCACCAATGAAAATATGGACAAAGAGGAAAAAGAGGCCAAGATTGTAAAGAGTTAAATTCTGAAGGTTCTGGAGCAGAAAAGAGAGAGTTTATTGCTTCTGAGAAGCATCCTAGTCATAATTTTCCTCGCATGGCAGAAGGAAATAGAAAGATTTTAACTTGTGAAAAGTATCCAGTCCTCACTTTCCTCAGGGCATCCCTGAGCTCCTGGTTCCTCAGGCTGTAGATGAGGGGGTTCAGGGCTGGAGGCACCACCGAGTACAGAACTGACAGGGCCACATCCAGGGATGGGAGGAGATGGAGGGGGGCTTCAGGTGGGCAAACATAACAGTGCTGAGGAACAGAGAGAGCACGGCCAGGTGAGGGAGGCACGTGGAAAAGGCTTTGTGCCGGCCCTGCTCAGAGGGGATCCTCAGCACAGCCCTGAAGATCTGCACATAGGAGAAAACAATGAACACAAAACAGCCAAAGAGCAAACAGGCACTGACAGCGATGAGCCCAAGTTCCCTGAGGTGGGATTTGGAGCAGGAGAGCTTGAGGATGTGTGGGATTTCACAGAAGAACTGGCCCAGGGCATTGCCCTGGCCCAGGGGCAGGGAAAATGTATTGGCCATGTGCCTGAGAGCGTAGAGAAAGGCACTGGCCCAGGCAGCTGCTGCCATGTGGGCACAAGCTCTGCTGCCCAGGAGGGTCCCGTAGTGCAGGGCTTTGCAGATGGACACGTAGCGCTCGTAGCACATGATGGTGAGGAGGAAATCCTCTGCTGAGAGGAAGAAGAGAAAGAAAAACACGTGAGCAGCACATGCTGAGTAGGAGATGTGGCTGGTGCCCCAGAGGGAATTGTGCATGGCCTTGGGGACAGTGGTGCAGATGGAGCCCAGGTCGGTGAGGGCCAGGCTGAGCAGGAAGAAGAACATGGGGCTGTGCAGGTGCTGGCCGCAGGCTCCGGCGCTGATGATGAGGCCGCTGCCCAGGAGGGCAGCCAGGGAGATGCCCAGGAAGAGGCAGAAGTGCAGGAGCTGCAGCTGCCGCGTGTCTGCCAATGCCAGCAGGAGGAAGGGGCTGATGGAGCTGCTGTTGCACATTTTGAGCCTCTGGCCATGGAGTGCTGTTGAAGGACGAGACAGTGAGGAGTCAAGGGAGACTTTGCTGAGCAATGTCCAAGCTCTTTCTCCTGGCCCTGCCCCCCAGTTTTCCTTTTCTCAGAGCCCTTCCCTCAGCCCCGTGCCTGGAGCTCTGCTGGGATCTGGCCCCATTGCTGTGACGAGCAGGGGCTGTGCCCATGGACAGCGAGGAGTCAGCTCTGCTCTGCTTCAGCGGGGACATGGGAATGGGGACAGGGGCCGGTCCTGGGGCTGGACTCCATCAGCCCAAAGTGCTCCTGAGGCAGATGAGCTGGGCAGCATCTCCTGTGCCAGGGCTAAGGAACGGTGACGGCCAAAGGCACTTTGAGAGGGTTTCCTGCTGTGCCCAGGGAGAGCAGAGAGAGCTGTGCAAGGCAAGAGCATTGGCTGTTAACTCAGAGAAGGGTGAGGGGAGCTGCTCTGTCGCTCCATCTGTCCCCAGCTGCCCCTCCTGAGATCGAGGGCAGTCACTGTGTTCCCCTGAAAATCAGCCTGGCACAGCTGAGAGCAGAGGGACCCACAGCAGAGCAAAGTGGCTCAGCCTTTCTCAGAGTCTCAGCCCCACTGCTGGCCAAGGACACTCCCGGCCCCAGTGTCCCCTGGAAGGCAGCTCACAGCTGGGATGGCATCCCGAGGGCACAGCGAGGGTCCTGTCCATGGCCCTGCTGGAGGAGAGCCGGCTCATTGCCAGCCTCCCAGCCCGGCGTGCCCAGAGCTCCCGGGGCACAGGGAGCTGGGACACCCCATTGCTGTGCTCAGCCTGCACAGGAGGAGCCCCAGGGCTGGGCCTGAGCCTGCAGCTGGAGCTGCCATTCCCAGAGAGCCCCTGAGCAGCGCCAGGAGCAGCTGAGCAGGGCAAGGAGAGAGAGCCGGGCCCTGAGGAAAAGCCTTTCCCTGCGCAGCGCTGCCCAGCCCCTCCCGGGCAGCACCAGGGCAGGACAGTCGCCCTCAGGCCCCGGGCAGCAGGAACGGGCCCGCGGCCGCAGAGATGCCCTTCATCTCTGGTGCTGCTCTGCCGGCCCAGGAGGGCACCGAGGGCCCCGAGCCCCCGGGCTGAGGGCCCCGAGCCCCCGGGCTGAGGGCTGTGCTGGCTGCGAGGGGACACCGGGGCTGCGCTGCTCAGCGCGGTGTCTGCACTGCAGGGCAGGCCCGGCAGCTGCCACAGCTCCCCTCAGCAGGGCTGCCCTCAGCGCTACCTCCCTCCCTCCCTGCCCACGGCTCTGCTGCTGGAGCTGTCCCAGCCGGGAGCTGCTCCTGCGGCCCGGGCTCCGTCCCTGCCGCTGCTGCCGGAGCCCGGCCCAGCCCCTGGGCCAGCCCTGCCCGGCAGCCGCTCGGGGCTGCGGGGATTAAAGAGCAGCTCCCCCGGGCCTGGGCACCATGGAAAGGTGATGCTGGCTGGATCTGGAGGCCGTGGAGGTGCAGGCACTTGCTGAGGCTCCCAGGAATCCTCAGTGGGATGGTTTAAGAGCCTCAGCCCCTGCTCCACCTGCACAGCTGAGTTTCCATTCCCACCAAGCTGAGCCTGGGAAAAGTGGGAGCACAAACTGAGGAAAGCAGAGACTCAAGCAGGAATCTCCTGCCCTGAATGTGCTCATGAAAATCCCCTCAGGAATGAGCTGGAGCTCTGAGCAGCCCTGGCCCCCACAGCAGCCTCTCCACAGCAGCAGGACCTGCCCTGCAGGAGTCACTCCTTGCAGCCACAGCTCCCCTGCACCGCCCATGGGGAGCTGCCAGGCAGGCTGAGAGCTGCCCCTGGCAGGTGGCAGATGCCCTGGCCTGGCAAAGAGCCCTCAGGGCTGCAGGAGCTGCTCTGCAGGACAGCCCTGGGCACCCCTGGCTGCTGCCCACCTTCACAGCCTGCAGCCGGCCCTGGCAGCAGGAGCCATCCTGCCCTGTCCCTCTGACGGTGCCCAGGGCAGCCCCGCTCTGCAGCACATCCTCCCCCAAGGCAGGAACAGCAGCAGAGCCATCCTCACAGCCATGGCAGCCGTGCCATGGGCCAGCTCTAGAGGATCCCTGCAGCCAGAGACTCACTGTGTCCCACGCTGGGAAGGTTTCTCCAGGAATGAGTTCAGAGCTGCCCTCCCAGCTGCTTTAGCCAGCTCTCTGCTCACTCCTCCCAGGTACCTGCAGGCAGTGCCCTCAGCCCTGCTGGGCTGGCAGAGGAGCTGCTCCTCAGCAGAGCTGCCTCTTTGAAGCTCTCCTTGGTTGCCAGGAGCTTGAGAGTTCCCTCTGTGCCAGGAGCCCAGCCCAGCTCAGCAGCACAGCAGCAGCACAAGGATTTTAATGACCCTCTCGGGCCTTTGGTGTTGTTCACATCAGACTCAGTCCCTCAGAGTGTCTTCAAAAAACTTCCCAAGAACTCAAAGTCAGATTCAAAGTCCAAAGTTTCTTTAACTTTTAATGGGTCCCAGTGAGGGACACGACTCACGTGAAAGTGTCCCCAGGTTCCAGTGAGAGCAGAACTCTGGAGGCAGCGATGGCAGGGGGGGACAAGCAAGGGAAAGGTGTCTCTGGTGCTGAGCAAAGCTGGCTGTGTTCCATGAGTGCAAAGGGCCAAGGCCTGAGCCCCAGCCCCTGGCAAGGCAGATCCTGTCCCTCCCTCAGTGCTCAGGGCTCTTGCCGGGGCACTGGGATGTGGGGATGGGCAGTGCCCAGGGCAGCACCCTGGGGCGGCCCCTGCCAGGCTGCTGGGCAGGGACAAGGAGGCCCTGAGGCCCCAGGGCTGCAGGGGTCACTTGTCCCCTCCTGGCCTCAAGGCCAGGGCCAGCAGCCGTGGCCAAAGGGCTGCACAAGTTGGCTCCGTCAGGGCCTTGCAGCTGCTGCCCATCCCTCTGCCCTCTGCAGCCCAGGCTGTCCCACGGTGTCCCTGCCCTGCGCCTCTGTCCCTGCAGGCTGTCCTCATCCCCCCGGCTGCCCCACCTGGCTGGCCCCTTCCTTTGCTGGCAGCTCTGCGTCCTGCCTGCCTCTGCCTGGGCACACAAAGCCTTGGGCTGCTCCAGACTCCTTCTGGGGGACGTGTTGCAGCCCAGCCCTGCCTGGGAGGGAAATTCCTTTCTCCTGGTGTCCACTCTGGGCCTCCCCAGCTGCCCTGTCACAAAGGCCCCTTGGTTCTTTGGGGCCAGCAGTGCCACAGTGGCCCCTTGGTTCCATGGAACGCCACAGGGTCACAATGGTCCCCTTGGTGCCACCAGCCCTGCAGGGTCACAACGGCCCCTGGGTTCCACGAGGCCACACAGGGTCACAGTGGTCTCCAGAGGAAGGGCAGCACCGAGCCCCAGGGTTTCAGGGGCAGATGAGACACAGCCACCAGAGGCCAAGGCCAGCCACATTTGTCTGTCCTGGCAGGTTTGTCTGGGAGCAGCCCTTGGATATTGGGAATTTGGGAGGTGGAATCCCAATTTTGGCCATGGGCACCTTGTTGAGAAGGATGGGTTTATTCCACATGAAAGAAAAGCACAAAGTCCAAGAGTTTTGGAAGAAGATGAGAGGTGGCCACCATGGGCGAGGGCAGCCAGACCTGTCTCTCATGGCAGCTTTTGTCTGGGAGCAATCCTTGGATAGAAAGAATTTGGGAGGTAGAATCTCAGTTTTGGCCATGGGAGCCTGGATGGGAAGGATGGTTCTCTTCTTTAGGAAGGAAAGCACGGAGCCCCAGGAGCCCCAGGGCTCCTGAGGCAGCCCCTGCTGCCCCGGGAGGGAATTTGGGGAGGGGGCAGAGGGGGTGCGCAGCCCCCGCCGGGGGATGACCCCGGCCCAGCGCCCTTCGTTCAGCACCGAGCTGGGCTTGGGGCCGCAGGAGGAAGAGGCCGATGGGAAGCAGATCCTGCAGGGGGGACAGGGCTTGGGCTCAGGGCAAGGTCCTGCCCTGCACACCTGGCTCAGGTGTGAGCCTGCCCCGGGAAGGGAGCAGGACATTGCCATCCCCAGGGATCAGGGCTGGGAGCAGCGCTGGGAGCACGGACATGGAAATCCTGGGAGCCACTGGGACCGCCCTGGGGGGGTGAATGATCCCCCCCAGCACCTTTCCAGGCCGCCCTGCGAGCTGAGAAATGCTCGCTGGGCCTCGGCCTTGGCCAAGAGCCCCCGGGCTCAGCTGCTCTGAGCTCAGGCGCTGCCGGCTCCCGCAGCCCGCCCAGGGCCGCCCTGCCCGTGCCGGGGCTGTGCTGGAATTCTCTGCTGCTGCTGGGCCACTCGGGGGCTCTGGCCCAGCAGGAAAGGTGACCCTGAGCCAGGAGCTTTCCTTGGCCGCAGCAAAGCCTCGGCACAGAAAGACCTTCCCAGCGCTGGGCCCTGGGCCGGGAGGGATTGTGCCACCACAGCTGTCCCTCCATTTCTTCTGCCAGGCAGCTTTAGCACAGGAGAAGTGGAGAAGCCAGAGCTGCCTCTCAGCTTTCCGCAGTCCTGCAGAGGAATCCTGTGTGGGAAGCAGCCTGGGAACAGGGTTGAGGTGGCAGGGCAGGGGAATTGAGAGCCCTTTCCTCCGCCGTGGGCCCAGGCTCTGGCCCTTGCCCTTTGCAATGGCCCTGCAGCTGCCAGAGGGGCCTTTTTGGCTCAGCTGAGAGCAGTCCTGCTGCAAGGCTGTCCTCGAGCTGCTTGGGCTGCACATGTGCCCAGGGAATGCTCATTGCTTGCAGTCTCAGGCGCTGTGGGTGTGCAGGTGTAACTACTGCAGGAGGGAACAGCTCTGCTGGGGGCAGTTCTCTTTTTCTTGGTGGTTTTTCTGTTGAAGGAACGTTCCCTGCCAGCTGTGGGCAGAGCTCTGTAGCTGTATGTGCCACTTGTGTGTGGCACTGTGGCTCAGGAGGTGGCCAAGGGGAGCTTGGCCGAGGTGTGGGCAGAGGAATGGCCATCAGGCCAGGCTGGGGGGTCAGCGGCCGGTCAGTTGCGTTGCGTGGCCGCGGCTCTGGAGGCTTGTGTGGGAGCGTGTGCAGGGCTGGAAGGCTGGGGCTGCCGCCGCTGTGTCCCAGAGCCGGGAAGGCCGGGGCTGGCCCGGCCCTGGCCCGGCCCCGCCAGCTCTGGCAGCTGCCGGCGGGGACACAAAGGGCAGCTCCGAGCTGCGGCCGCTGCGCTGCGGCCGCACAAAGGCAGCGCCCGCAGAGCTCCAGGGCAAGGTCCTGGCCCTGGCTCGGGGCTGGGCCGGGGCCAGCGGCAGAAAATCAACTTGCAGCTTGGGCCCCGCAGCAGGGAGGAGCAGCAATTGCTGGCTGAGAGAGACTCTTGCCAAGGGCCTGCGGGGCCGGGCCCCAGGGAACGGCTTCCCGCTGCCCGAGGGCAGGCTGAGATGGGATGTGGGGCAGCAATGGTTCCCTGGCAGGGCGCTCAGGGCCTGGCCCAGGCTGGCCCCAGAAGCTGCGGCTGCCCCCGCATCCCTGCAAGTGTCCCAGGCCGGCTCGGCCATTGGGGCTTCCTGCCCAGGAGGGCTGGGCTGGGCTGGGCTGGGGCTGCTGAGGGCGGGATGGGCTCTGCCTGAGACAGCTGAAGGCTGCGCATGATGAGGCTGGGGGGACCCCGTTCCTCAGTGGGTTCTGGGGTATCCCACATTCCTGAAGGGATCTCAGGGTATGTCCCGTTCCTGAGGCAGTTTTGGGGTCCCCCCAATGCTTTGGGAGGGGTTGTGAGAGGGGGTCTCTGTTCCTTGGAAGGGGGACCTATGGTCAGGGATGTGGGGAGCCCATTTTGGGAAGGATGCTGCTGTTTGTGGCAATGTTGAGAGGTTCTGAATGGGCTGTGGGGCCCTGGCTCTCATTTTGGGACTTGAGGTGAGCCCATGGGCACAGCAAGGGCTGAGGAGAGGTTCCAAGCTCCCATTTGGGATGGAGGGATTGAGCGGGTGCCTGCAATCAACTCAATGCCAGCCCCAATGTGTCGATGGCAGCCCCAAATGGCTCGATCCGTCAGCCCCAAGGCCCGGCTGTGGGGAGTCAGGAAGCACAGAAGGGGAACTGGTGTCCAGGAGGGGTGGGATGGGATGGGATGGGATGGGATGGGATGGGATGGGATGGGATGGGATGGGATGGGATGGGATGGGGTGGGGTGGGATGGGATGGGATGGGATGGGATGGGATGGGATGGGATGGGATGGGATGGGATGGGATGGGATGGGATGGGATGGGATGGGGGTGGCATTGTGGGGGTGGGATGAAGTTTGGGATTGATGGGGTGGTTTGGGCACTTGGAGTGGGGCATTTCAGGAAGGGAAAGAAGGAGCTGCTTTTGGGGAGGCTCCTGCTGCTTTTTGACAATTTTGGGGCCTCTAGGTGGCTTCTGGGAGGTTGCAGTGAATTTGGGGAAGGTGCCGAAACCCCCTGCAATTTGGGGGGCTGAGGTGAAGTCCCCACATTTTGGGAGGGTGAGGGGATCCCAATTGGGAGGGGGTCCTGCTGCTTTGCACCCCTTAAGTGGGGTGAGAATTGGGCAAGGAAGGAAGGAAGGAAGGAACAAGGAAAGGAAGGAAGAAAAGAAAAACAGAAGAAAGAAAAAAAGAAAGAAGGAAAGAGAGCAAGAAGAAATAATAAAAAAGAAAAAAAAAAGAAAAAAATTAAAAATGAAGGAAGGAAGCAAGAAAGATATAATAAAAATGAAAAAAAAGAAAAGAAGAAAGGAAGAAGATCAAAAGACATATAAAAAAGGAAATGAAAGTGATTAAAAATGAAAAGAATTAGAAAGAAAGCAAGACTAAATAACATGAAACCAACAAGGAAAAATTATTTAAAAAGAAAAGAAAAATCATTAAAAAAATGAAGCAAGGAAGCAAAAAGATAATAAAAATGAAAGAAAGGAAGAAAAGAGGAAAGAAAGAAAGTGAAAGAAAAGAAAAACTAACAAGAAAATGAAAAAAGTGAAGAAATTAGAAAAGAAGAAAGAAACAAAGAAATGAACAAAGAAAGCAAGAGTACATAACATGAAACCAACAGAAAAATAAAAGGAAAAGAAAAAAAAAGAAGAAAGAAAGAAGCAAGGAAGAAAGAAAAAAAGAACAGAAAGACACAAGAAAAAAACAAAAGAAGAACAGAAAGAAAGCCAAAAGAGAATGAAGGAAAACACAAAGCAACAAAAAAAATTTAAAAGAAAGAAAAAAAGATAAAAGAGTGAAGTATGAAGAAAGCAAGCTAAAAGAAATCAACACGAAAATTTAAAAAGCAAAGGAAAGTAAAAGATAAAGGAAAGACTCAATAATGTGAGACCAAGAAGAAAAATGAAAAAATAAAATGAAGAAAGCAGCAAGAAACAATTAAAGAACCAAGAGAAATATTGAAAAATGAAGAAATAAAGAAAAAAGCAAGAAGGTAATAAAAATGAAAGAAGGAAAGGAAGAAAAAAAGAAAGACTGAAAACATGAAACCAACAAGAAAATAAATGTTAAGAAAAGTCAAAAAAAGAAGAAAGAAACAAGGAAGAAAGAAAATGACAGAAAGAAAGACATGAGAAAAAATAAAAGAACAAGAGAACCAAAGAAAGCAGAAAAAGAAAGAAAGATGAAAAACAGAAAGCAACAAAGACAAGAAAAAGAAAAAAGGTAAAAAAATGAAGGAAAGAAAAAAGAAGGAAAGAAAACGAAAAGAAATCCACAAGAAAATTTAAAAAGTTAAGAAAAAGAGAAGAAGAAAGAAAGACTAAGTAATGTGAAACAAAAAAACTTTAAAAAAAAAAGAGGAAAGAACCAAAAAAGAAGGAGAAAAGAAAAAAAAGAAAGACACAAGAAAAAATAAAAGAAAGAAGAAAGAAAGAAAGAAGAAAGCAACGAAAAAATAGGAAAAAGAAAGAAAAAAGATGAAAGAATGAAGAAAGAAAGCAAGCTAAAAGAAATCCAGGAGAAAATGAAACCCTTGTGCCACTGCGGGACCTTGTGCAGCCAAGGAGAGCATTGTGAGAGTGCGGGGCCACGGAACCAAGGGACCATTGGGACCTTGTGGGGCCTCCTGGACTCAAGGGACCATTGCCACACTGTGGGGCCTCATGGAATGAAGGGTCCATTGTGCCACTGCAGAGCCAAGGACACCATGGTTACACTGCGGGGCCATGGAACCAAGGCACCATTGGGACACCCCGTGGCCTCATCCTCTGGAATTCCAACACATCTGAGGGATGGCAGCACCTGCAGGCAGCACGGAAGGATTCTGGGGAGAGCCTTTGATCCCTGCTCCAAAGGAAATCAGAGAGAGAGCCCTGCTCAGATCAAGGCACCTTTTCCTTTTCCTTTTCCTTTTCCTTTTCCTTTTCCTTTTCCTTTTCCTTTTCCTTTTCCTTTTCCTTTTCCTTTTCCTTTTCCTTTTCCTTTTCCTTTTCCTTTCCCTTTCCCTTTCACTTTTCCTTTTCCATTTCCTTTTCCTTTTCCATTTCCTTTTCCTTTTCCTTTTCCTTTTCCTTTTCCTTTTCCTTTTCCTTTTCCTTTTCCTTTCCTGGTGTAAACTGTTGACCTGCCTGTAAGGTGCAGCAAAAGCTTTGCAGGGTTTGGTTCAAGGTCCCCAAGGTGGGAAGAGGGAAGTGTTCGAGTCCCTTCTAAGAGAAGGCTTGGAGTCTTTGTGCCATGACTGCCTGGGATGCATGGAACAAGTGTGTTCTGGCAGACTCTGGGACCTCGAGAGCAATCCCATGCAGGAGCCAGCACTGGCCCTGCACCCTGGTGGGAGCAGCGTGGTGCGGATGGGAAACGGGCAGCTGGGTGTGCAGTGGCAACCTCGAGCCAGGTCCTAGAAGGCCAGGCTTTAGCTTTGAACAGAGCAGCACAAAAAGCAGAATGAATGACCTTGCCTAGAAATCCCTGAAGGACAAAGGGTGACCATATGGACTGATTTGAACTCTGGGTTTGCAATAATACACGCCCAGGGAGCCACATGGAATGAAAGGGCACAGAGGTCTCCAGTGAGCACAAAAAGAAATCAGTCCCCTACTGCAGAGTGTGCCAAAGCCAAAAGAAGTGGCCCTGCTGCCCTTGTAAAGCCCATGGGTTTGGAGACTCCCCAGGTAATCCAGGGAATCCATTGGCTGACCAAACAGCTCAAGAGGGTGCTGCAAAAGCTCTCCTTGCACTAATACCTAGCAAAAACTGGAATGTTCTGCAACAACAACCAGATTCCAGTGATCAGGACAGGCAGTCAGCCCCAGCAGCAGCAGCAGCTACGGAAAATCCCAGCAGGTGATTGGTAACCCCGTGTGGGCAGGTAATTGTAGCTCCACAATTAATGTAGAACGGAACTAAAACATCAGCAAACACAGGAGGAAATGGAGAATCTGGTGGCCAGTTTACAAAGGCATCTAGTAAGCACCAAAATGGCAAAAAATGATAGATCAGTTGTTGAGAAAGATGGGATTGGTTTTGAAGGAAGAAGGCTGCCTCCAGGGCTGGTTAAATGGGAATCACCAGGTGATTTTGGCCAACTGATTTTGCAGAAGTGCCCAGGCAGAAGGGCACTGGCACATTTTGGCATTGGTGGATCCTTTTTCTGGATGGCCAGAAGCTTTCCCATGTGGCACCAACAAGCCAAGGGAAGGCTCAGAAGTTTTGCAGAAATGAATATTTAATAGCACTGGGACTAACTCTTGTAAGCCTTAAAAGGTGCATGGTTCTCAACAGATCATTGGGGCTGGACTCGCCTGTGCATCCTTTCCAACCAGGAGATGCGGTGTGCAGCAGAACCTGGAATTTTGGAACAATCCAGCCAAAGTGGAAGGGACCATCTCAAGTCCTCCTGGTAACCTACCCTGCACTCAAGGTAGAAGGAATCCAACTTGGGGTTCATCACATGTGGGTAAAACCAGCGAGCACACATTAAACACAGCAGAAACAAGACTGACTGACACCGTGGGGTTTGGGGTTTTACATAAATCCTATTGTTTTAGGTATTGAATATGATTTTCTAAGGGGATACTATTTATTGGATCTAGATGGAGATGATCAATAATTGTGTATCTATAATAATAATAGAAACGATGTTCCTGACTTCTGGGAAGGGAAATGCGGTTTTCAAAGTCACTGCAAGATGTTGGCAGATGACAGAATGTAACCCCTTAACAGCTTGTTTGCCAACACCAACCTCTGCAGAAAATCCAGTTCCACGGGGAGCTTCAGTCAGCAATTTGACAAAAATCTGGGAACACGTGTGGGAAGGAAATAGCACCCAGGGCACCTGGACAGGGATGGAAGGAGAATATTCCTTACCATGGACACATCAGACCAATACTGCTGAGAACTGTAACATTTCCAAAGCGGATCTGGAAATTACCTCAGGAAATATTGATCAGCTGACAGATTGCACTGATACCCCCTGGGGCTGTCAAATTCCAGCAGTATGGAATGGCCCTCAGACAGGACACTGGGAATGTTTCCAGCCAGTTCAGGGGTGTCTGGGCTGGGCAGGGAGCCCAGGCCTCCCACAGGACCCCTTAGAGGTGGGTATAAAATATCCAGATTTAACAAGGTCAAGGCCAAAGGATCCCAGGACCAAGGAAAAGTGGGATTGCCCTGGGACAGACACTTGAGCTGTTTGGAATGCTGAGGTCCAGCGGCTCCTGGCTGTGGCCCAGGCTCTGAGGCTGGGCTGTGTTTGTAGAAATGATTCTGCCTTTCTCAGGGACACGTGGGCTGAGCCAACAAACAAGGAGCCTTGGAGAGGCACAGAGTGTCAGCAGGACACGGTCAGATCCTTAGGAGCCCCAGGATGGGTGGGAAGGGATGGAATTTGGAGCACACGTTTGCCCCTGGGAGAATCAGGAGCACCACGGACACTGGGGATATGAACGTTCCGTCCCTCGTGCAAGGAGTCACCACCGGGAACCCGACTGTGGGGAAAGGTTAAAGGGGATGGAACTGGGAAACATCCCAGTGCGGGAACTCCAGCGGGATGGATTTTAGAATCCATCCCTGCTCCGCAAAGATCTGCCTTTAGGAACAGACCAGCCACACACCATTGGGCTCTGCAAATGGGAACTTCAGTGAATGCAGCTCCTTTGGGGTTTGCTGAAATAAAGGAACAATTGCCAGCCCCAGCTAAAATGACCTTCCAGAGCAGATTGGCTTTAGCCCCATTGCTGCTACATGGACAGGGAGTGTGTGGATTCTTGAACTGAAACAGCAACACTTGTTGTGTGCACATTCCAAATGTGATGCTGGGTTGGATGATCAGGTAGAGAGGATAAAATCGGCTGCTGCATCCAGCAGGGAATTAAGGGGAGGGTTAGACAGTAACTGTTTGGATAAAATATTTAGAGGACTTGGATTTTCCCTGACTGATGGTTGGCCTCACTTTTGCAAAGTCTAACTGGGATCACAGCACTACTTGTGCTTATGACACTTGCTTTGAGCTGTGTAAAGAACATGGTTGTGAAAGCAGCTGAGGAACTCGTGGGATGTGAGTAAAGGAGCAGAGTGAGGCTTCTGAAGGCTTGAAGGGAAGAGAAGCTTCACAGCCCTCCAAGGGGGGGAAATTTGCCAGATGAAAAACCGTTTGCACCTGGTGGGTTCATACAATGCTTCTTCTCCAAAAGCCACTGGCCATGGAACTGCCCAAGGCTGATTCTGTGGGCAGCAACCAGCCCAGGTGTGCCAACTTTCACCAGTTCACCGGGCAGTCAGGGCTGGCTTTGGGGTCAGCGACCACCAGGGACCCCCAAGGAGACCCCCAGGGCAGAAGAAGGGATGTGCAAAGGGGTGGGGGAAATCTGCAATGATTTTGGGGCAATGATGATCGTGTGTGTGTTTCTGGTGGGACAATCTGGGAATGTGTCTGTGAAGCACAGTCTGCAAACAGGAACATTCCTGAACTCGGCACCCACGGCTTTGGGAGGGGCTCTCCCCTCGTGCATCCGGCCCAATAAAGAATGCTGCTGCTTCGTGCTGTGCTGGTGCTGAGGAGGTTTTGTTTCACTGAAGTTTTGGGAACACCTCTGTGCCTGTGTCACAGACCCCCAGAGCAGCTGTGATGTCAGGAAGGGGCTGTGTGACATCACAGAGTGGGTTGTGACATCACAGGGTGGCTGTATGACATCATAGAGTCTACTGTGACATCATGGAGCACCTTTGTGACATCACAGAGTGGTTCTGTGGCAGCACAGATTGGGCTATGACATCACAGGGCAGAGGTCAGATATCATCTAGCAGACTGACATCACAGAGCACTTGTGACATCACAAAGCAGGTTGTGACATCACAGGGTGCTGGTGTGACATCACAGAGTGGTCGTGTGACATCCCAGAACAGGCTGTGACATCACAGGGTGGCTGTATGACATCATAGAGTCAGCTGTGACATCACAGAGCAGCTGTGTGATATCACAGAGAGGACTGTGACATCACAGGTGGTGTGACATCACAGAGTGGCTATGACATCACAGGGTTGCTATGTGACATCATAGAGTGAGCTGTGACATCGCAGATAAGGCTGTGATATCACTGGGCAGAGGTCTGACATCATAGAGGAGACTATGAAATCACTGAGTGGTTGAGAATGTCCAACACCAAAGCTTCGAGCCAACAACAGCTCCTGGAGGGGATTCTGCCCCCTCTGCCTGTCCTGGGAGCCCAAGGGCAACGCCCCGGGCACAACAGCCCAGAGTGCTGGAGCACAGTGTCCCTGCGCCAGGCCGTGTTCCCTGGCTGTCCCCTGTCCCTCGGCTGTCCCCTGTCCCTCGGCTCTCTGGGGCCGGGGGTGGCAGCAGCCCTGGGGGAGAACAACCCTGAGCCCCGGCTGGGCCAGTTCCTCCAGTTCCACCCAGGGTGGGGCCCAGGTCACTCCCAGCATGGGCCCTGGGGCTCCCAGTCACTCCCAGTATGATCCCAGTCACTTTCAGTTACACTCAGTATGATCCCAGTCACTCCCAGGATGATCCCACTATGATCCCACCATGGTCCCAGGTGTTCCCATTCACCCGTCTGTGCCCCCCAGATTTCTTCTGCAGCCGCCCCGTCAGAGTGGGGGGTGGGGGCCAAGTGCTGGTGCCCCCCTGCCTGCAGCAGATCCAGCGGTGAGGGGAGTTCAGGGGTCCCTCAGCATTTGGGGTCCCCTGGGATTTGGGGTGAACCCCCCGGGCCCCCCAGGATCTCCCTGAACACGCTGACGCTGGCCGTGCGCAGCGAGAAGGTTCATACCCGGCACGGGGTCCCCAGCTCTGTCACCGGCATCGCCCAGGTACCCCAAAACCTCCCGGGAATCCCCAACACCCCCCCGGGGAACCCCAACTTCTCCTGGGACCCCGAAAATATCCCCGGGACCCTCCAAAAACTCCCCAGGACCGCAAAGCCCCATACAGACCCCCCAAAACCCTCTCAGGACACCAAAATTCCCACGGGACCTCCCAACACCCCCCGGACCCTCTTGAGAAGGTTTATACCTGGCACGGGGTCCCCATCTCCATCACCGGCAGGGACCCCAAAACAGCCTTGGGACACCCAAATATTCCCCTTGTGATCGCCCAAACCCCCACTTTGAGACCCCTGAAAACTCCCCTCGGGAACCCCAAAAGACCCCGGGACGCCAAAAACCCCCGGGACCCACAAAACCCCCCCAGGAGCCCCTCGCGAATGTTCAGACTCAGCACGGGGTCCCCATCGCCATCATCGGCACCACCCAGGTACCCCCAAACCCTGCCGGGACCCACAAACCCTCCCGGGACCCCCAAACCCTCCCAGGAGCCTCAAACCCTCCCGGGATCCCCAAACCCTGCCGGGACCCCCAAACCCCCCCGGGGCTCCGCTGCCGGAATCAACGGGAGTGGTGTTGCCCTTTTAACGGGAGTTACAGTGGGCACCGACTTTACCGGGGCATCTTAAAGCGCCGATGGTAGAGCGAACCCCAAAAATTCACCCGGGGGGCACTCTCCCGTTTGCTGCACTCGGGGGAGCCCCGAACGGCGACGGCTCCTGGGCTGAGCCCCGCACTCAGCCGGGGCTGGGGAGGGAACGGGGAGGGCTGGGACGGGCTTTGGGGTGCTGGGCTTAACTGGGGGACCCCACTGGAAGCCCTTTGCCGCTGTCCCACCTGCCCGGATCCCCCCTCTCGCACCCCTTTGCCGCTGTTGCCCCAAAGCTCCGCTGCCCCAGCTCGCTCTGGGGTGACCCAGCCCTTTCCCATCGTGGCCCGGCCCGGCCCCGCTGCCCCGAGAGCTCCCGGGCCGCGGCCGCACGCACGGAGGAAGGGCAGGAGGAGGAGGAGGCGGGCCAGAGGAGGAGGAAGAGGAGGCACGGGGGGAAGAAGGAGGAGCCGGAGCAGGCGGAGGAGGCTCCAGGTGCGGGCAGCGCTCTCTGGATCCGCAGCCGCTCGGGCCGGGAGCATCGCCCGCCCCGCATCCCGCAGGTGCCCGGGGAGGGGGAGCTCGGCCCAAACATGCCGGGCGGTGTTTTTGGAGGGGGGAGGGATATTTGGAGCTCGCAGGGAATCGATTTGGGGCTCGCTGTTTCATGCTGTCTGTCGGGGCGGGCGGCGCGATGTTTGGAGCTTGCGGGACTCCAAAGGCGAGCCGCAGATGCCCCGGCGGGGGCGGATATCGGGGGGTCCCGGGAGGTGTTTTTGGGGGTGGCGGTGGCGGCAGAGCCCCGGCGGGGGCGGGGGGATGCGGGTCCCCCCGCGGTGGGGGTTGGGCTTCCCGGGCCGGGCCCTCCGAGCTCTGCCGGGGCCCCGTGGGGACGGCGCGGGGCCGGCGGGGGCGGGGGGACACCGGTTTTGGGGAGCCCCGGGAGAGCCGCGGCTTCCCTAAGCGGGACCCCGGAGAGAGGAGAGCCCCAGAAGGCCAAAGCGGGGAGCCCGAGAGGGGGGACCCCTGGGATTGGCGGGACCCCGGCGGGGGGGTCTGGGGGCTGCAGGGGCGGCACGGCCGGGAAAGGGGCTCGGGGGTCCCGGGCCGGGAAAGGGGCTCGGGGGTCCCGGGGCTGGGAAATGGCTGCTCCCAGTATGAGCCCAGTTCCCTCCCCGAGTGGTTCTAGTTTCCTCATCAGTCCCAGTATGAGCCCAGTCAGTCCCAGTATGATCCTGGTCACTTCCCCTCACTCCCTGCAGAATCCCTGTTACTCCCAGTATGAACCCAGTCACTCCCAGTCACTCCCCATTATGATGCAATTTGCCCCCAGCACAGTCTCAGTTGCTCCCAGTTCTTCCCACTTTTGTCTGGTGTGTTCTCAGTTCTCCCAGTTGCCCCAGGATAGTCCCAGTCACTCCCAGTATGATACCAGTCTCTCCCAGCAGGGCCCCAGTCACTCACAATTGCCCCCAGTTTCCCCCAGCATGGTCCCAGTTCTCCCCGGCACATTCCCAGTCACACCCAGTGTGGTCCCAGTCACCACCCACATGGTCTCAGACACTCCCAGTATATCCCAGTTGCCCTGACCATTCTCGTGGTCATTCCCAGGCACTCCCAGTTACCTCAGCATGGATCAGTTGCCCCCAGATTTATCCCAGTCACTGCCAGTACATCCCAGTTGTCACCAGCATGCATCCTATCATTCCCAGTTCCTCCCAGTGCATCCCAGTGCATCCCCAGTAGGCTCTCAGCATGGGCCTGGTCGCTCCCAGTAACCCCCACTGACACCCACGCTAATCCCAGCAAGGCCCCAGTCACTCCCAGTATGATGCCAGTGGCCCCCAGGGTGTTCCCAGTTGCTCCCTGTCAATGCCAGCATGAGCCCAGTAGCCTCCAGTATGATCCCTGTGACTCCCTGTCTCTCCCAGTATATTCCAGTCACCCCCAGCATGCTCCCAGTCCCTCCCACTTCTTCCCAGCTGCTTTCAGCACGATTCCAGTTGCTCACAGCCACTCCCAGTCAATCCCAGTATGATTCCAGTCACCCTCAGTATGATGCCAGTCTCACCCAGCATGGACCCACTGTGATTCCGGTATGATCCCAGTTGCCCCCAGCATAGTTCCAGTTGTTCCCAGTTCCTCCCAGTATGATCCCAGTTGCCCCTAGAATAGTCCCAGTCACGCCCAGTTGCCCCCAGCATAGATCCAGTTGCTCCCAGGTGCATCCAGCGTGGTCTCATTTCCCCCCAGCATGATCCCAGCTGTTCCCAGTGTGGTTCCAGTCACCCCCAGTATGGTTACAGACACTCCCAGTATATCCCAGTTGCCTTCAGCATGTTTGTAGTCATTCCCAGGCACTCCCAGTTGCCCCAGTAAGGTTCCAGTTACCGCAGAATGATCCCAGTCTTTCCCAGTTACTTCCAGGGTCTTCCAGCATGATCCCAGTTTCTGTCAGTTGCCCAAAGTGTAGTCCCAGTTGCTCCCAGTATGATGCCAGTTGTGGTCTCAGTCCCCTCAGCGTGGTTCCAGTACCTTCCAGTTGATCCCAGTTACTCCCAATGTGTCCACATTTTCCTCCTAGCATGGGCCCAGCAGCTCCCAGTAACCCCCAGTCAGGTTCCATTCACACCCGCTGTAATCCCAGTGGCTCCCAGCATGATCCCAGCAGGACCCGCAGTCACTGCCAGTATGGTTCCAGTCACTTCCAGTATGGTCCCAGTGTCCCCAAATGTGATCCCAGCTGCTCCCTCTCAATGCCAGTATGATCCCAGTTGTACCCAATCACCCCCAGTATGATCCCAGTCACTCCAGGTACTCCCAGTATTATTCCAGTCATGCCCAGAGTGCCTCCCTGTCACTCCCAGTGTGGGCCCAGTTGCTCCCAGTATGAATCCAGTCACTCCAAGTTCCTCCAAATACGATCCCATTTGCTCCCAGCATGGTCTCTGTTGCTCCCAGTCACCTCCAGTATGGTTCCAGTCATGTCCAGCACCTTTCCAGTCCCTCGCAGTCTGATTCCAGTATGATCACAGTCCCTCTCAGATACTCCCAGTATCATCCCAGTCAGTTCCAGTAGGATCCCAGTATGACCCCAGCATGGGCACAGCTGCTCCCATTATCTTCCAGTGTGGTTCCAGTTGAACCCAGTTGCCCCCAGTTCAGACCCAGTCACTCCCCACATGAGGTTGAGCGCTCCCTGAATTCACAGCCCCCCACCCGTGGGATCATCGCCCCCCATCCCGCAGGTGCCCGGGGAGGGGGAGCTCAGCCCAGATATCCCGGGGGGTTCCCTGGGTTGGGTTTTTTGGGGGGATGTTTGGAGAATGAAGAACTCCAAAGCTGAGCAGAAAATGCCCCTTGTGAGGACATTGGGGGTCCCCAGGAGGTGTTTCTGGGGGTCCCGGTGGCGGTGCCAGCAGAGCCCTGGCAGCGGGCAGGGGGATGTGGGGTACGCCCCGTGGTGGGGGTTGGGTCTGCCCGGGTCAGGCACGGCCACCTCCAGCCCGGAGCCAGGGGGCTGCGGGACCCCTTGGGAGAGCCGGAGGGGGAACCTCGCGAGCCCCAGAGTGGGACGAGCAGAGAGGGGCAGTACCGGGAGCAGGGGAGCCCCGGCAGTCTGGAGGAGCGAACCCCTGTGACCCCCAGGGCCCCAAAGTGGGGAGCCCAGAGAGGGGGGAGCGCCGCCATTCGCGGGACCCTCAACAGCCTGGAGAGGGACAGGGGGGACTCCTTGGACCCCCTGCACCCCGAAGCAGAGAATAAGGGGAGAAGGGACCTGGGGACCCCATAACCCCCAGCATCCCTAAGTGGGAAGACCAAAGAGGGGAGCTTTTGGATTCCTGGACTCCCAGCAGCCTGGGGAGGGTGGAGACCAAGGAGAGAGGAGGACTCCCAATGAAAGAGGGACCCCAGCAGCTGGGACAGAGGGGACCCCCAAAGACAAAGGGGAGAGACCAGAGACAGGGAACTCCTGAGAGGCTTTTTCAGAGCAGATTTTTATGGACACACTGTGCCCAGTGACTTCTAGAGATGGACTTGGGCAGAGGGACCTTAAACTCAATGTGCTCATCCCTTGTTTCTCCCCAAACCAGGATTTCCCACTCCCAACCCTTGGCCAGATGGAGGAGGAGGCTGTGAGGAAGAGGAAGATGCCCCGGGAGCCCCAGGCAGGTGAGGAGGAAGTCAGTGCCCCTTTCCCCTCTCTCCTGCTCCATCTCCCAGCCCAGCATCGCCCCCGGCTGCAGGACAACCCCGCTGCCGACGTCGTCCTGCCGGGGACGGACTGGGGGGATCTCCTTGCCCTTCCCTGTGGCCCGGAGGCAAATCCCATCCTCTCCTTGTCCTTCCTCCCCAGACAAGGAGCTGAGCACAGAGCCCAGGGAGGACAAATCCCCGCGGCAGAACCTGGTAGAAGAGGCCGTTTTGAGCGGCTCCACAGCGCAGGAATCCAACGGGGAGGAAAAGCCCCGGAGATCCCGCAGGAGGAGGGGCTGCAAACGCAGCCCAGGGTGCTCTGAGGAGGAAAGACCCACCCTGTGCCGGGAAGGCGGCCGGAGATGCAGCCAGAGGTCAGAGCTGGTGGTTCATGAGCAGCTTCACGATGGGGAGAAGCCCCACAAGTGTGGGGAATGTGGGAAGAGCTTCAGGTACAGCTCTCACCTGATCCGCCACCAGATGATCCACACCGGGGAGAGGCCCTACGAGTGTGGGGAGTGTGGGAAGTGGTTTCAGACCAGCTCCACTCTCCTCCTGCACCAGCGGATTCACACGGATGAGAGGCCCTTCCGCTGCCCCGACTGCAGGGAGGGCTTCAAACAAAACTCCCACCTCGTCAGGCACCAGCGCATCCACACCGGGGAGAGGCCCTACGAGTGTCCCCAGTGTGGGAAGAGGTTTCACACCAGCTCCACTCTCCTCCTGCACCAGCGGATTCACACGGATGAGAGGCCCTTCTGCTGCCCCGACTGCAGGGAGGGCTTCAAACAAAACTCCCACCTCGTCACCCACCGGCGCATCCACACCGGGGAGAGGCCCTACGAGTGTCCCCAGTGTGGGAAGAGCTTCTCACAGAGCTCTACCTTGACCAGACACCAACGGAGGCACCGCTAAGGGAAGCCCTGCGAGTGCCCCAACTGTGGGAAGAGCTTTGTCCTCTGCTCCAACTCCATCTCCCATCAGAGGAGCCACGTTTGGCAGAGCCCTGGTGACCCACATTCCCTGTGATCCAGGTTGGGAAGAGCCCTGGCTGGTGCTCTCCACGTTCTCCTGGATCCCCGTAGGCACCTGGGTGAACGCAGGGGCAGGAACATCCATCGGGACTCAGATCAACATTGGAAATTCACTGGGAACAGCTGATTTTTTACCTTTACACCCTAAAAAATTTCATCTGCTCTGTCCAAATGTTTCTTCCGGTGGCATCAAGCCACCCTGGATGATCTTGGAGGTCTTTTCCAACCTAAGTAATTTCCATTCCATGTTTATCCTGTCAAAACAATCAAAATTGGAGTAAAAATAAAGAAATTAAACGAAGAGATCTAAAGCTCCACCATTTTCCTGAAATTTGGGGGTGAATTTGTGGTTCAGGGGAATATTCGGGAGTATAGTTGTGAAGCCATGAAGCCAGGCAGATTGGGGCCACCATCTCGTAGTTCTGGGGGCAGAACGTGTCCACCTGAGCCCATCTGTTCTCCAGGAATTCCAGTTGTCTGTCCCAGTCCCTGGCCTGGGTCTCCCCCTTTGGGGTGTGCCCCTCAAAGTGCCCAAATCGCTGCTGAAGTGCCTGAGGTGCTCTGGGCTGTGGATGTTCCTGTCCCCCAGCCTGTCCTGGTCGGTGCCATGGGGGATGGGAGGAGGTCTGGGGGCTCCTTGGGGGACTGGGAGGGACTTTTGTGGCCCTTGGAGCCACTTAGTGTGCTGGCACGGGGTTTGGGGGACTTTTGAGGCAGTCTGTGAGGGAGTTTTGGGCTGCTGGCAGGCCTGTGTGACTTGGAGAGAATTTGGGTGAGTGTTGGGGGAGATGGAAAGGGGATTTCATGGCTTCTGGGGCCATTTCTATTGCAGGGAGTGGTTGGGGGAGTCCTGGCCGGGAGCTGTGGGGTGGTTTGAGGGGTCTGAGAGTGGCTGTGGGGCTGGGAGGGGGTTTTAGGGCAGTTGTGACCTCCCCCCCAGACCCCCAAAGCTGCCACCAGACCCCACCCCCAAGATGCTGCCAGGGCCACAGGCTCCATGTTGGGGTTCATCCTCCTGGCACTGCGGGAGAAGGTGAGGGGGGGTCCCCAGGGGCCGTGTGTGTCCCCCCAGACCCCTCCTTAGACCCCCTTTCGTGGTCAGCAGTTCTGCCTTTTTCCCTGGCCTTCTAACCACAGATGTCCATTGTTTTGCTGCCAAAACCTAACCTTGCTGGCTCTGCAAATAAACCCATAGTTCAGCAGTAAGGCTCAATGGTGGTTCAGTTACTGAGCAAGATACATGTAATATTCTGTAACTTCAGTTGTTACACAGGATGTGTGGTGCATTGTCTTATGAGACCTTGCTCAGCTGGCTGCAAGGGTCTATGTGCCCGTTCTCACGTAGCCAGCTTCTCAGATCAGTAAGCTGCAAAGAATCTGTATATCCCGAATCTATATGTCCCTTTTCACGTAACCAATCTCTCACACCACCCCATTCCTCCCAAACTTCATCCCACCCCAACAATGCCACCCCCACCCATCCCATTCCATCCCCATCCCATCCCATCCCATCCCATCCCATCCCATCCCATCCCATCCCATCCCATCCCATCCCATCCCATCCCACCCCTCCTGGACACCAATTCCCCTTCTGTGCTTCCTGACTCCCCACAGCTGGGCCTTGGGGCTGACGGATCGAGCCATTTGGGGCTGCCATCGACACACTGGGGCTGGCTTTGAGTTGATTGCAGGCACCCGCTCAATCCCTCCATCCCAAATGGGAGCTTGGAACCTCTCCTCAGGCCTTGCTGTGCCCATGGGCTCACCTCAAGTCCCAAAATGAGAGCCAGGGCCCCACAGCCCATTCAGAACCTCTCAACATTGCCAGAAACAGCAGCATCCTTCCCAAAATGGGCTCCCTGACAATAGGTCCCCCTTCCAAGCACCAGAGCCCCCCTCTCACAACCCCTCCCGAAGCACTGGGGGCACCCCAAAACTGCCTCAGGAACAGGACATACCCTGAGATCCCTTCAGGAATGTGGGATACCCCAGAACCCACTGAGGAACGGGGTCCCCCCGGCCTCATCATGCGCAGCCTTCAGCTGTCTCAGGCAGAGCCCATCCCGCCCTCAGCAGCCCCAGCCCAGCCCAGCCCAGCCCTCCTGGGCAGGAAGCCCCAATGGCCGAGCCGGCCTGGGACACTTGCAGGGATGCGGGGGCAGCCGCAGCTTCTGGGGCCAGCCTGGGCCAGGCCCTGAGCGCCCTGCCAGGGAACCATTGCTGCCCCACATCCCATCTCAGCCTGCCCTCGGGCAGCGGGAAGCCGTTCCCTGGGGCCCGGCCCCGCAGGCCCTTGGCAAGAGTCTCTCTCAGCCAGCAATTGCTGCTCCTCCCTGCTGCGGGGCCCAAGCTGCAAGTTGATTTTCTGCCGCTGGCCCCGGCCCAGCCCCGAGCCAGGGCCAGGACCTTGCCCTGGAGCTCTGCGGGCGCTGCCTTTGTGCGGCCGCAGCGCAGCGGCCGCAGCTCGGAGCTGCCCTTTGTGTCCCTGCCGGCAGCTGCCAGAGCTGGCGGGGCCGGGCCAGGGCCGGGCCAGCCCCGGCCTTCCCGGCTCTGGGACACAGCGGCGGCAGCCCCAGCCTTCCAGCCCTGCACACGCTCCCACACAAGCCTCCAGAGCCGCGGCCACGCAACGCAACTGACCGGCCGCTGACCCCCCAGCCTGGCCTGATGGCCATTCCTCTGCCCACACCTCGGCCAAGCTCCCCTTGGCCACCTCCTGAGCCACAGTGCCACACACAAGTGGCACATACAGCTACACAGCTCTGCCCACAGCTGGCTGGGAACGTTCCTTCAACAGAAAAACCACCAAGAAAAAGAGAACTGCCCCCAGCAGAGCTGTTCCCTCCTGCAGTAGTTACACCTGCACACCCACAGCGCCTGAGACTGCAAGCAATGAGCATTCCCTGGGCACATGTGCAGCCCAAGCAGCTCGAGGACAGCCTTGCAGCAGGACTGCTCTCAGCTGAGCCGAAAAGGCCCCTCTGGCAGCTGCAGGGCCATTGCAAAGGGCAAGGGCCAGAGCCTGGGCCCACGGCGGAGGAAAGGGCTCTCAATTCCCCTGCCCTGGCACCTCAACCCTGTTCCCAGGCTGCTTCCCACACAGGATTGCTCTGCAGGACTGCAGAAAGCTGAGAGGCAGCTCTGGCTTCTCCACTTTTCCTGTGCTAAAGCTGCCTGGCAGAAGAAATGGAGGGACAGCTCTGGTGGCACAATCCCTCCCGGCCCAGGGCACAGCGCTGGGAAGGTCTTTCCGTGCCGAGGCTTTGCTGCGGCCAAGGAAAGCTCCTGGCTCAGGGTCACCTTTCCTGCTGGGCCAGAGCCCCCGAGTGGCCCAGCAGCAGCAGAGAATTCCAGCACAGCCCCGGCACGGGCAGGGCGGCCCTGGGCGGGCTGCGGGAGCCGGCAGCGCCTGAGCTCAGAGCAGCTGAGCCCGGGGGCTCTTGGCCAAGGCCGAGGCCCAGCGAGCATTTCTCAGCTCGCAGGGCGGCCTGGAAAGGTGCTGGGGGGGATCATTCACCCCCCAGGGCGGTCCCAGTGGCTCCCAGGATTTCCATGTCCGTGCTCCCAGCGCTGCTCCCAGCCCTGATCCGTGGGGATGGCAATGTCCCGCTCCCTTCCCGGGGCAGGCTCACACCTGAGCCAGGTGTGCAGGGCAGGACCTTGCCCTGAGCCCAAGCCCTGTCCCCCCTGCAGGATCTGCTTCCCATCGGCCTCTCCCTCCTGCGGCCCCAAGCCCAGCTCGGTGCTGAACGAAGGGCGCTGGGCCGGGGTCATCCCCCGGCGGGGGCTGCGCACCCCCTCTGCCCCCTCCCCAAATTCCCTCCCGGGGCAGCAGGGGCTGCCTCAGGAGCCCTGTGGGCAGGGAAAAGGGGGTGACACCGGGATGGGGGGGGTCACACACACTCTGGGGGGACACACACAGCTCCTGGGGACCCCCCCTCACCTTCTCCTGCAGCGCCAGGAGGATGAACCCCAACATGGAACCCCAGCCCCGGGCAGCATCTTGGGGGTGGGGTCTGGTGGCAAGTTTGGCTATCTGGGGAGGAGGTCACATCTGCCCTAAAACCCCCTCCCAGCCCCACAGCCACTCCCAGACCCCTCAAACCACCCCACAGCTCCCAGCCAGGATTCCCCCAACCACTCCCAGCAATAGCAATGGCCCCAAAAGCCACAGAATTCCCAACCCATCTCCCCCAACACCCACCCAAATTCTCTCCAAGCCACACAGCCCTGCCAACACCCAAAACTCCCACACAGACTGCCCCAAAAGCCCCCAAACCCTGTCTCAGCACCTCAAACCGCTCCAAGGGCCACAAAAGCCCATCCCAGTCCCCCAAGGCGCCCCCAGACCCCCTCCCACACCCCATGGCACCGACCAGGACAGGGTGGGGGACAGGAACATCCACAGCCAGGAGCAGCTCAGGCACTTCAGCAGCGATTTGGGCACTTTGGAGGCCACACCCCAAAGGGGGAGACTCAGGGCAGGGACTGGGACAGACAACTGGAATTCCTGGAGAACAGACTGGCTCAGGTGGACAAGTTCTGCCAGCACAACTGTGAGACTGTGGTCCCAGTCTGCCTGGCTTCGTGGCTCCACAACACTCAGATCCTCCCGAATATTCCCCTGAACCCCAAATTCACCCCCAAATTCCAGTAAAATTAAGCAGCTTTAGACGTCTTTGCTTAATTTCTTTATTTTTACTCCACTTTTGGTTGTTTCAGTGGGATTAACACAGAAATTACTTAGGCTGCAGAAGATCTCCAAGAGTTTTTGAGGGGCTGTGAAGGGCTGTGAGGTGCCTTGAGGGTTTGTTAGGGGCTGTGAAGGGTCATGAGGAGTCGTGAGGGGCCATGAGGGGCCCTGAGGTGCTGTGAGGGGCCATGAGAGATTGTTGGGGGCTGTGAAGGGTCATGAGTGGCCATGAACTGTGAGGGGCTATGAGGGACTGTGAGCTGCCATGAGGGGCCATGGGGAACTGTGAGGGACATTGAGGGGTCATGAGGGGCTGTGAGGGGCCTTGAGGGGCCATAAGGGTCTCTTAGAGGCTGTTGGAGGCCAGGCACCTGATGGAACCAAGGGTCAGTTATGACACTGTGCAAGCAAGGAGATCATGGTTGACAGTACAGAACTTCATGGAAGCACAGGCCCATTGTCACACAGCAGGGCCGCAGAACCAAGGAGATCCTTGTGACACTCCACAACCTCATGGAGTCAAGGCGTCCATGTTACGCTACGGAGCCTCATGGAGCCAAGGGTCCATTGTGACACTGCGGACCCAAGGAGACTGTTGCTGACAGTACCAAAGTTCATGGAACCAAAAGTCCATTGGGACATTGTGGGGCCTCATGGAACTGTGGAGAGCATTATGACACTTTGTTACTATCTGATTTACACCCAGAAGGGCAAAGAAAACAAAATCTCTGAGTATAAAAGGAAAGAACTTTGAAGCTTCAAAATATTCCCAAAGACGAGATTAAAACCAAACGAGATTAAATGTTGGTGCCAAAAAAATGGGTATCTGTTTATCTAATGGTAAGAGAGGCAAAGAGAAAGAAGGAGAAAAGTGGAGAAAAGTTAGAAAAAGCCAAGGTTACTCTAAAAAGCATAGGATAAGTCAGCACCACACTGTGCTACCTTTGTTGCTGCTGAGACAGGGTGGGGGAAGTGGAGAGGTTTTTGCCTTTTTTTTCCTGTTGTTTGAAGGGTCCTATCTGCCTCTTCTGATGTCTGGAGCAGTTTGGCTGGAAAGCGGCGGCCCATCCTCCGAGATGCAGGCTCGATGCTTGCAGCTGAACCTGGGTCTGCCTGGGACGAAGGAGCAGGGCTAGGGGTTGCACAACTCCCTCGGGATTTCAGTGCAGGGGTGAAGGATTGGGGGGTGCTCCCCAGGTGTGTGGCGTCGGCTCCCGGAGGCCTCAGGGTGTCTGGCAGCAGGTGATGGTGGTGGTGGGGGGAAAGGCAAAGGGCAGGGATTCTACCTCTTGCTTTCACCTCCACATTTTGCACCAGTTTTGCCTTCCTTTTTATGGGCCTCAAGGCGGGCTATGCACGGCCCGTACGGCACGTAGTTTCCAGGCGTTCAAGAGTGATTATGATAAGCAGCCATAATGACGAAGCACTTTTGAAGCCTTTCAGGTGTTGAGCAGTGATAATGACGAAGCATTTTTTGGCGCCTTTCTCTTAGCATTAGGCTCTTGCACACTTCAGAACCAAGGGGCCATTGTGACACTGCAGGGCCTTGTATAACCAAGGGGTCATTGTAGCACGGCAGGGCCTGGTGGAATCAAGGGAATCGTAGTGACACTGTGGGGCTCCAGGAGGCCCCGGGGCCATTCTGACTGTGTGGAAGCAAGGATACCATTGTTACGCTACGGGGCATCATGGAACCAAGGAGGCCATTGTGAAGCAGCGGGGGAACCCGCTGAGACTATTATGGCACTCCAAGGCCTTGTGAGACCAAAGGGCCATTGTGGAACTGCAGGGCCTCGTGGAACCAATGAGACCATTGTGACATCACAGGGCCTCATGGGAGCCAGGGGCCACTGTGACACAGCCGGGCCTCAGAGAACCAAGGGGCCGTTGTGACACTGCGTGGCACCATGGAGCCAAGGAGACCACTGTGACACTACAGGGCGTCACAGAACTAAGAACTATGTAACAGTAAGAGGCCCAATGGAATCAAGGGGCCATTGTGACACCACAGGGCCTGATAGAACCAAGGAAACCATTGTGACACTGCAAGGTCTCATGGAAGCAAAGGGCCAGTGTGACACAGCCAGGCCTTGTGGAAGCAAGGGGCCATTGTGATCCTGGGAAGCCCAATAGAACCAAGGAGTCACTGTGACGCTGCAGGACCTTATGGAATCATGGAGACCACTGTGACACTCTGTGACCTCATGGAACCAGTGGGCCATTGTGTTATTTTGCAGCCCCATGGAACCAAGGAAACCGTTTTGACACAGCCAGGCCTCATGGAAGCAAGGGGCCTTTGTGCCGCTGCAGAGCCAAGGAGACCACTGTGATATTGCTGGGCCTCAGGGGAACAAAATTGTGATGCTGCAGGGCCCCAAGGCTGCAAAGAGCGTGGAACAGGTCTGGTTGGCTTGGCCTCCTGGGGGCCACCTGCCTGGTCCAACTGACCTTGGCATGTTGAGGGTTGCTTCTCCTCTGCCCCTGAAACGCTGGAGTTCCGTGCTTTCCTTTCTGTGGGAAAGAAATGTCCTCCTCCAGGGACCCATGGCTGAAATTAGGATGCTACCTCCAAATTGGATTCTATCCGAGGATTGTTCCCATGTGAAACCTGCCAGGACAGACAGCTCAGGCTGGCCTTGGCCTCTTAGGGGCCACCTCACATCTGCCTTCAAAACACAGGGGGGCTGTGCTTTTCTTGCCATGGAAAAAACCATCTTTCAAGTCCAGCCATCCATGGCCAAAATTGGGAATCCACCTCTGAAATTCCATCTATCCAAGGAATAGCTCCCAGACAAAAGCTGCCAGGAATGTCCAGCTTCCCTTGGCTTCCTGAGGGCCAGCTCTCATCTGCCTTTGAAACACTGGGGCTCCTCACTTTTCTGCCAGTGGAAAAGAACTGTCCTTATGGGTCAGACGTCCATGGACAAAAGTGGGATTTGGCCTCCCAAATTCCATCTATCCAAGGATTGCTCCAAGACAAAAGCTGCCAAGACAAACAGGTCTGGCTGGCCTTGGCCTCCTTGAGCCACCACTAATCAGCCTTTGAAACACTGGGGCTCTGCCCTTTCCTTCCTGGCGAGAAGAACTGTCATTCCGGTCCAGGCACCCACAGCTGAAATGGAATTCCACCTCCAAAACTCCCCATATGTCCAAGGGTTGCTTTCAGACAGAAGCTGCAAGGACACACAGGTCTGGCTTGCCTTGGCCTCTGGTGGCTGCCTCTCATCTGCCTTCAAAACACTGGGCTTCTGTGGTTTCCTTGCTGTAGAAAAGAACTGACCTTCTTGTCCAGGTGCCCGTGGCCTCAAGCACATGATCACTACACAGGGACAAAGGAGCTCTGTGCTCAGTGGAGTGGAGACTGAGGACAGCGGAGGAGAGTCCTGGGAGGGCTTGAAGGGTGGTTTCAGAGATGGTGGATCCTTTTGACACAGTAGAGAACAGCCGGCAAAAGAAAGAATTAATGCAAAGGGCAGCTGGGGAGGTCCAAACTGGACACGAGGAGAAAGGAATTTCTCTCCCCGGGCAGTGCAGTGGTGCAACGTGTCCCCCAGAAGGAGTCTGGAGCAGCCCAAGGCTCTGTGTGCCCAGGCAGAGGCAGGCAGGACGCAGAGCTGCCAGCAAAGGAAGGGGCCAGCCAGGTGGGGCAGCCGGGGGGATGAGGACAGCCTGCAGGGACAGAGGCGCAGGGCAGGGACACCGTGGGACAGCCTGGGCTGCAGAGGGCAGAGGGGTGTGCAGAAGCTGAAAGGCCCTGACAGAGGCAACTTCTGCAGCACTTTGGCCAGGGCTGCTGTCCCTGGCCCTGAGGCCAGTTGGGAGACAAGTGACCCTTGCAGCCCTGGGGCCTCATTGCCTCTTTTTTCCTGCTCAGCAGCATGGCAGGGGCCACCCCATGGTCCTGCCCTTGGCATTGCACATGCCCACATCCCAGTGCCCCGGGAAGAGTCCCGAGCAATGAGGGAGGGACAGGATCTGCCTTTCCGGCGGCTGGGGCACTGCCTGCAGCCAGCCCGGGCACAGCACAGAGGCACAGAGGGGTTCCATCCGTTAGGGCTGGGAAGATGCTGAGAAGTGACCGGGGGAGAATCATTCCCAGCCCTTGACACAGGAAGCCTCTGGCTGCAGGACAGTGCAGCTGCAGTTCCTGGAGTGATCTCCTCAAGCTGGAACATGCCACTGACTGTGGATTCAGGAAGTACATTCTCTGAGTATCTCTGGTGTAGAACATGAGGACATGCTCAGGCCTTCAGCTCAGTCCAGTAGTATTTCCAACACAATCCTTTCTATAGGGATGAAATTTCCTGAGACTGTTTTCAGTCTCCTACTCTTGGGGAATGGGAGGGGGGAAGTGATAAAGGCATTCATCATTTTTAAGAGTCCCTAAGGCATCGGAACTGTATCTTGAGTGCTCTGCAGGAGTTTCCTAAAGTGCTTTCAAGACACTCCTCTGCCCATGCACCGCACCAGCATCACCTTTGCTGGACCCACCGGGCTCAGTCTGAGCTGTCCTTTCTCCCAGCTGCAAACAGAACCTGTCCCCAGCCAGTGCCCTGCACACAGGCAGGTTTCTGTAGGGCCAAGGAGAGTGCACAGAGATTTGGGGTCTGTGAGTGCTGGCAGGGAGAGATCAGGCACAGGGAAACACCTCCGGGAGGAAGATCTTCAGCAAGCAGAGAGAAGATCAGGCAATGAGAGAAAACAAAAGGCAGAAATGTTGTGGCAGGGAGAGCTTAGAGACCTCCACAGGATGCCCTCGAGTGCAGCCCCTCCCTCTGAACAAGCCCCCTCCCCTCCTCTCTCCCTCAGCCAAGCCTCTGCCCTCAGGGCCGGGGCTCCAAGGCGTGAAGCCCCTCCTGGGCAGGCAGAGCTGCAGCAGAGCCGTGGGGCAGCTCTGCAGCCCCGGGCCCAGTTCCCTCTGCAGAGCACAGGGCTGGGAGCAGCTGCCCGGCCCTGGGGGCTCTGGGAGGGGGCACAGCTGGCTCAGGGTGACGCTGGCCCCAGAGCCCGGCTGTGGGCAATGCAGCCAGGGAAGGAGCTCCATCTCCCTACATCCAATGCCATCATTAGGACACTTGGCTTTCTTCTTGAGGATTCCCCCTAAGCTCTGAGCTTGCCTCCAGGGCGCAAACAGGTCGTGTAGCATCTTGGTGTTACCTGAAAGCCCCACAGTGAGACACAAAAGTTTTATGATGGAGAAAGGGCTGTTGGGTTGGTGAAACGAGCCATGTGTGTATTTGGCTACCAGTGTGGGGCTGAGAGCTCGAGAAGGGGATGGACATTTGATGGGCTGTGGTGGATCGATCTGCTCTCAGCAGCATTGGGATGGTTTTTAAGGGAAATATGGGAGGGTGATTATCCTCTATCTGAGAAGGGTGAAAGGCCAGAGGATCTTGGAACAGGACAGAGTGACAGACCACCTCCCCTCACTCTCCACTCACCACCTTGCCTCACAGAACTCGCTCTATTCTCCCCGAGGGCAGCAGAAATGCTGAGTGTTTCTGGCATCCAAAAACAGTCAGCAGGGGAGATGAAGAGGAGCTATAAAAACCTCTAGAACACTTTAACAGCTTTTGCCATTCCTGTTCTTGGGCCCTGGGAGTGCCCTTGTGTTAGCTGGGCTTTCAAAGTGGAACACCAGGACAGGTCCCTGTCCCCCTCCCACTTCTGCACAGCAAGGCTGAATTATAAAAACCCCCGGAGCAACTGCCCTGAAACTCATGTCACACTCAGCCAGCACCAACCAGGGCTGCGGCTGGAGCTGAAGGAAGATCTGCTAGAAAAACAGAAGAGTGTTGTCGGTGATCGAACACGGACTTGGCCGGCTGCATGCAAAGCCAAATTCTATTGCACAAGTCCCATCTTTATATACTGTTCCAAACCAGCAGTTCAGCAGCTACAAACTTCAGCTGCTAAGGTTCTATGTTTTACATCTCCAAGGGCTACAGATTACCATCTCCTCGCCCAATCTCCCATTAACTATCCTACTCTTTGTCTCGCCTCTTGCTCTTTGTCTCGCCTCCTGCCAGACACGGCCCCGGCCCGCCCCGTCTCTCGCAAGGCCCCACGCCAGCCAAAGCCCTTCTCTGTGGCCACACTCTGAATCCCCATAAGGTGTCAGTGTGTGACAGGAGAAGGATTTGTGGGGCATGTCTTTGATTTTGCTGAGAGACGTTTCCCTTAAGCTGTCACTGACTTCTCCATGAACAGGTCCCCATGGCCAGACACGGCGAGTGTCCAACAGCAGCTCCATCAGCCCCTTCCTCCTGCTGGCATTGGCAGACACGCGGCAGCTGCAGCTCCTGCACTTCTGCCTCTTCCTGGGCATCTCCCTGGCTGCCCTCCTGGGCAGCGGCCTCATCATCAGCGCCGGAGCCTGCGGCCAGCACCTGCACAGCCCCATGTTCTTCTTCCTGCTCAGCCTGGCCCTCACCGACCTGGGCTCCATCTGCACCACTGTCCCCAAGGCCATGCACAATTCCCTTTTGGGACACCAGAACCACCTCGTAGGCAGGAGGTGCTGCACAGCCTCTTTCTCTTTCTCTTTTTCATTTCAGCAGAGTTTTCCCTCCTCGCTGTCGAGTGCTACGAGCGCTACGTGTCCATCTGCAAAGCCCTGCACTACGGGACCCTCCTGGGCAGCAGAGCTTGTGCCCACATGGCAGCAGCTGCCTGGGCCAGTGCCTTTCTCTACGCTCTCCTGCACACGGCCAATACATTTTCCCTGCCCCTGGGCCAGGGCAATGCCCTGGGCCAGTTCTTCTGTGAAATCCCACACATCCTCAAGCTCTCCTGCTCCAAATCCCACCTCAGGGAACTCGGGCTTGTTGTGTTTTCCATCTGTTTAACTTTTGGTTCTTTTGTGTTCATTGTTTTCTCCTATGTGCAGATCTTCAGGGCCGTGCTGAGGATCCCCTCTGAGCAGGGATGGCACAAAGCCTTTTCCACGTGCCTCCCTCACCTGGCCGTGGTCTCCCTGTTCCTCAGCACTGGCTTTGTTGCCTGCCTGAAGCCCCCCTCCATCTCCTCCCCATCCCTGGACCTGGAACTGCCAGTTCTGTACTCGGTGGCGCCTCCAGCCCTGAAGCCCCTCATCTACAGCCTGAGGAACCAGGAGCTCAGGGACGCCCTGAGGAAAGTGATGACTGGATGCTTTCCAGAAGCAAAAACCTGCCTGTTTTCAGCTCCATAGGCTAAAGTGTAATCATTAGAGGCCCAGCCTGCCTTCTCAGGTTGTTTTGGTGGTGGTGGTTTTGGTGGCTTTTTTTTCTTCTCATATGTTAAGGTTGTATCCAAAAGATTTTGTTATGCATCTTATTCACTGTTTACAGGCTGAATGTGACTGTTGGCAGGGACTGTGTCAATAAGGAGTCTGCTCTGTGGGTATTCACATTAAATAAAGGACCCATCAGCAAGGTGTCTGTTTGAGATCCTTTGGTTGAGTCCATCCCTGGAGCTGGAGGGCAGGGCCAGTGTTGCAGGCATTGGGGGGGAAGAGTCCCAGCAGAGCAGCACAGCCAGGGAGCAGCAGAGCTTGGTCTTTTCAGAGCTCCTCTCTTATTACTTCCACTCTCTCCTTTGGAGCCGCTGTGATGGTGTAAGGCCAACAGCTCTGTCCGGGTGGTGCGAGTCCTGCTGCGTGTCACAGGCAGGGACAGGCCATGGGCACTGCTGGGACACAGCTGGGCTCCGCCACAGCAGTTCCATCAGCAAAGGGCATCTCCTGAAGGCACTGCAGGAAGGCTTTGCTCTCCCTCCACAGTCACTGTCAGGAACAGGCCCAAGGACCAGACTCTAAAGAGGCTGCCTGTGTTCCTTGTTCTCCCAGGGCTCAGTGGGATGAGATCAGGGTCCCAGTGTGGCCTTCAAGAGACTCGGGTGTGCTTCAGGTTTTGCTTGTTGGTGGCCAGTGCCCACCAGATGGTGAATGGTCTGTGATGAACCTTCCTGGGGCTCTGCAGCTTGTGCCAGGGCTGATGGCAGGGGAATGTTCTTCTAGAGGGACTTGGGAGCTGCCAGCAGAACACGGGGGACCTGCAGGGACAGTGTGTGCCAGGGATCAGCAGTGAGTGGAGCTCACTGGGCACAGGCCTGTCCAGGGTGGGCTCACCCACAGATAAAGGACTGAATGTTTCCTGTGACCCATGAGAGCTCTGCAGCCCAGGGGAACACAGCAGGTACAGGGAAAGGAGTCTGGGCAGTGACTCGTCTGACCCTCGGGGAACTTGCAGAGGAGGATCCAGGGCAGCCCCAGCCCATGTGCCCGCCCTGGAACAAGGCAGGCACCTCTGAGCACCCTCCATGGCCACAGCAGAGCCTGTGTGGGAGGGGGTCAGTGCAGGGAGCACCATCAGCTGCAGAGCTCTGTCTCCCAGCTTGAGCAGCACAGTCCAGCAGAGGCAGCCCATGGCCCTGGGCAGCACAGCCCCCATGCTCTGCAGAGCAGCACCCCCAGCTCGGGGGCTCTGGGCAGTAGGGCAGAGGCTACAGCAATGGCTGCTCAGGCCAGCACAGACGTGTTCCCCTGGGAAAGGCCCTGTGGGGAGCTGGCATGGGCCAGGAGAAGAGCAGGAGCTCGTGTGTGTGCAGAGTGGGAGCCCTGGCAAGAGGCTGCCCTGTGCCTGGGATGGCAGCAGGAGCAGCCTGAGGAGCCCCGGAGCCAACTCTCTGCTGCTGTGCTGGGCAGCGGGGCCCTGGGGCTGCACGAGCTGCCCGAGCTGAGGATCTCCTGAGCATCCCAGACACAGAGTCACTGTCCCGGACCTCCAGTGCCTCCAGTTCCTGCTGCAGGGCCAGACAGGACTGGGCTTCTTTGCAGGGCTGGGGCCGGGGCAGGGAGAGGAAAACAATGGACCCTTGATTGTAGGAGTCCCCACAGTGTCACAATGCTCTCCATGGTTCCACGAGGCCTTGCAGTGTCACGCTGGCCCCTTGGTTCCTTTGGGCCCCACGGTGTCACTATGGCGCCCTTGGTTACACGAGGCCCCGCGGTGTCGCAAGGCCCCTTTGGTTCTCCCAGGGCCCTCAGTGTCTGTTTTGCCAGTGGGCAGGGTCAGCACCAAAGACACAGACACCAAGTTCAGGAATAGTGGAATTTATTATAATGCAAAACTGCAAAGAATCACAAAAGGAGAAGCCCAGCAAAGCACCCAATCATCACTACTCAAGATTGTGTACAGTAATCAAGAAAGAGACAGCACCAGTCACCCTCAGACCTTGCCATCATCCACATCCTCACATCAGCTGGGGGAAGCTGTCCCAGCCAAGGACTGGAGAGCCATTCCCAGACCCTGGGAATTCCTGCAGGTACATCCAGCTTTGCGGGCACCGAGGCTTCAACCTCGCTGTGAGAGGGCCCAGCTTTGACAGCGTTGAACAAACAAGCTGACATCACTTCTAGTGTGGGAACATCTGGTTTCATTCTCCTCTTTGGTTTCTCCCAAAGCCTGGCCGGGGCTCAAGGAGGAACCGAGGGAGTTTGATCCTAAACCCCCAAACAAGGCCAGATGGGGCCCTGTCCAGTTTCTAAATACAGAAAGGTAAATCCGTGTTTCACCAATGAACATAGAGCATATTGCTAATAATGCTCTGTTAATGAGCAGATAGAAATAGAACATTTGGTTGGAAGGTTCATGTAGATGTCAACTTTAGCTCAGAGCCTGTTGTTCAGGCCTCAGTCAGGGCCTGTTGTTCAGGCCTCAGTACTTCAATCAGTCCTTTGACCTAGAGACGAACTACAACCTTCATAACAATCCTTTTGATACTACAATCTTTTAGATTTAAGCATTTGAATTACTTTGTTGACAAGCCAAAATATCATACGGGAAGTGCTTTAAGGGCATCTTTTCACAATCTTCATAGGAACGCTTAACCCAGCCATGATTAAAGAGCTGTACGTGACTTTGATTCCATTTCCCTTTATACTGGGTGCAACTGAACAGTTCACAGTGTGGGTGCATACAACCTATTCCAGGAGACAACATCCATCCACAGACACTTTTTCCTACATATATTCCTCTTTATCCGATTTAGGCAAGAAATGCCTTTTCTACGAAAATGCAGCGGTCAGGGATCGCCACCCTCGGTCTAGAACCCTGTTTTTATCATGAACTGTGCTCAAGTTTCTAACCCACCGTTTGGGTTGGGCCAGATGGGCCAGCCAAGGCCAGTCATCGAATCCTTCTGGACTTCCACGCACCCAGCAATTACTGAGGTTAAATGAGTTCCCTATCTCTGCTCCTACTGTTAGAAATCTGTTTTCCCAACCAGTGCTCTGATTACAATGACAACATTAAACCAACAAGATCAACCATAGTTTCACTGTTAAGCGGTCCCTTTCTGTCTGCAGAAGTCACTCAGTGGCACATCAGTCTTCACATCGAGCGCCGTGGATCAGAGCACTTTGCAAAGGGACCATTGGGGCAAAGAGGGAGATTTGGTCTGGCAGGCTCTGCAAAACAATATCCTGTAACATCTCTTTGTTCTCACATAGAACACTTGGCTGCAGGGACATGTTCCCATCTTTCTCACCCAGGTTTCAGGATTCAAACAGTGTTGTCTTTGCCTACAGCTCTTCCTTCAGCTGGCTCGGGCGGGCCATTTGGCCTCTGGACCCACACTCTGGCTCCATGATTAGGACTGGTGGATCCAAGCCCTTTATCTCCAGGAACAGTGGTGATGTGAGGTGGATGTTCTTTTTTCACGGTTGTTTTAAAAACTGGCAATATCAATAATTGTGCTACCCTGCCGTGGGGTTGAAAAATCCAGTGTTGTTCACTGTTGTTTAACAGAACTACTTTAATTTCTCCTTGATAATCTGCACCAAGCACTCCTCCCACCATATGAACACTTGTCAAGGCCAAGCTTGAGTGAGCAGTTATCAAACCAGTGTCCCGGAGGAATCTGAATTCCTGTGCCGGTATTGATAACTCTCATTTGCTTCTGATTTATCCTAATTAATTCTAATGCGTAAAGGTCCAGCCCTGCAGCCTCTGGGATGGCCCTGTCAGGGGCCATCACCCCCAGAACAATTTCCCAGGAAGTCAGAGTGTCACTGTCCGTGGTTGTATTTCCAAATTGGGTGCAGCCACGCGCATCGAGGCGGTTTCCATTTCCCCAGGGGGCCCATTGTTAAGGATATGGAGCACATCTGTGAGGTGGGTTTTTCATTGCAACAGCTTCCCATCTCCTACATTTTTCAATTGCTCTTTTAACAACCCCTTCATCTGTTCAATCAATTCTGCAGCTTGTGGATAGTCTGGTATATGAAAAACCCAGCAGTCTTACTCACTTTATTTTGCACAGGAACAGACAAAGCATTCCACGTCCTGGCATCAGCAAACACTATCAAAACAGCCAGTTTCATCCCTTCCTCCTTCATCTCTTGTATACAATCTCACACAGTTTCCCAGCAATGTTGGGGTCCTGGCCAATCATTTTCTGTAGAGTACTTAGTCTTATATCCCTGAGCAGCCAAAGCTAACAAATTGGTATTTGGAGCATTATTTCACAATGTCATTATATACATGTGAAAACATAAACATACAATTTTTATTATATTATATACATGTAGATAATTCTTTTTATTTTTATTCTTGTTGTTATTATTATTATTTCCTTTGCTCAAACAAATCCAAGCTCAAGATTAAAAACTTCTTCTGTGGCTCCATGTGGGAGCGTTTCAACAACAAGCGTTCCTTCTGTTGGTGCTGTTTCCGAGATGCTGTTAACAAAATTCACCCTCATCTTCCCAAACCCACAAGTTCTTTTCCTTTTTCCATATGCAATTTTTGGATGCATTCTAATACATCCAGTGCTTCAGCTTCTTTCAGTTGACGTCCTCATTGCTCGCACGGTGCTCCGACCTCAGCCCACGCCACAGCCAGCAAACCCTCGGGAAGGTCTTCCCATCCGGGAATTTTGGATGGCACTGATTCCTTACACTTTCATTTAAAAAGCAGCATTTTGTTGGGATCCGGCCAGACTATACCAAATTTGTTTTACCAGTGGGCAGGGTCAGCACCAAAGACACAGACACCAACTCAAGGAATCAGCGTCATTTACTGTAGTTCAAAGCAGCAGAGAATCACAAAAGGAGAAGCTCAGCAATGCACCCAATCATCACAGCCAAAGATTGCCCGTAGTGATTAAGAAAGAGACAGCCCCAGTTCCCCTCAGACTTTACCATCGCCCACATGCACACATCAGCTGGGGGAAGCTGTCCCAGCCAAGGACTGGAGAGCCATTCACGGACACTGGGAATTCCTGCAGCTGCCTCCAGCCACAGCTGAGGCTCCAACCCCGCTGGGAGAGGGCCCGGCTTTGATAGTGTTGAACTGACAAACCGACAGCACTTCTAGTGTGGGAATATCTGGTTTCATTCTCCTGATTGGTTTCTCCTCAAGCCTGGCCAGGGCTCAAGGAGGAAGCAAGGGAGTTGACTTTGACCATACAGCCCCAAACAAGGCCAGATGTCAGATTTCATGGCCTTGTCCAGCTTCCAAATACAGAAAGGTCAATCCATGTTTCACTAATGGGTGGATACATCTATCAGAGCGCTAATGACCATGCGCATTTCATTAATGAGCAAGTTCAAAGAGAACCTTTGCTGGGAAGGTTCTGATGGTGCCCCAAGCCCCGGGACTGGAGGGGCCCCTTGGCTGCGGGGCTGGCAGGGAGCTGCCCCTTGTTCTCACTCTGCCTCACGCAAAGCTGGGCCGCTCACAAGTGGGGCAGCACAGCAAACAGGCAGCCTGCGAGTCTCTTCCATCCTCGTCTCTTGGGATTTTTCACCTTTGAGCTTAAGGTCTACAAAGGCAACTGCTTTTGGTCCCGCTGGGTATCGCCACGTTAAGCAATGCTGCTCAATCCGTCTGTAGCACAGCAGCAGGGGAAAGGCCTCAGCCCTTCAGTGTCAGGAGCTGCCGGGCTCTGCCTGAGCAGCTCAGCCAGCAGGAAGGGAGCTGCTCCACACGGGAACGAGGAGCAAAGGACTGCAGCACCTCCTCCTTGGGCAGAGCCCAGATTCGGTGGGGCAATAACAGAGTTATTCTCGTGCACTGGTGCATCAGCACTGCAGCTGCTGTGCCCGCAAGCACATGGTTCGAGATCTGCAAAAGAATTCTGCAACTCTTGACTGGGTCAGGATGTCACCAGTGCTGAACTCCACTTTAGTCCAAAGCAACCAGTTTACACCTCTGCTGGTGTCTGCTAGGTTTTTTTCTTCAGGGTATCCAGACAAAAGGAAACAGAGGAGGAGGCTACATTTTCGTTGTTGAGCAGAAATGCATCTCATTTTGCTGTACAATCCTTTTTTAAGACGTGTTATCTCTTTAAAAAAAAAAAGAAAAAAGAAAAAACAGAAAAAATATGAAAGAGGAAAAAACCAAATGTGTAGTGAAAAATCTTTTGTAACTTTGGTTTAAGTGGTAACTGATCCTTTTAAAAAGAGAACTAAGTTATTTACTTTGCAAATGTGCTGATGGCATGGATCCATCTCACTGACCTCAGCAGCCTTTTTTTAAAGGTTTTGGGGTTTGTTGCCAATATTAAGTTATTTTAAATTGTGGTTGAAGCAATAGGAAATTGAAATATGGATTGTGCATGACCGTGTCTTGAGTGTAAAAATATTGCAGTTTGAAACTTGGACCTAAAGTATTGCAAAGCAAAGTTATAAATACCAATGGATTGTGTGACAGCAACAATTTCCTATAGGATGTGCAGCATCAGAAAGACTTCATCAGTGTGGCTGTGGGTGCTTTTAGCTTTGTCCTGTGCCACTCTATGATGACATGAAACAGGACTTAACCTGCCACCAGCCCAGGCCACCCTTTGCCACCCCAGCTCCTTGGACCTTGTGTCCGCACAAGCAGACACAAAGTGTTTCTGCTGCTTCCCCCTTTTGCACAAATCCACAGAGAGCTGGGATTTTCCCCGGTCTCGTGTCTCCATTGTGCCATATTCCTAAAGAACCAGCAGCCCCTCCCAATGAATACGGTGAGTTACACAGATGCTTGTCAGCTCCACTGCCTGCCTAGAAATCTTGAAACTGCTTCTAAATGCTGCTCACTTCAGCTCTTGGACACCTACTCACACAGAGCTGGGACAAAAATGCCCCGGATGCCAGCTTACAAGGTGAGTTACGCCAAAGAAGGGCTATGTGGGAAATCTCTATCCCTGCCTATCCTTTGAAGAGATCTGTACCCGGGGGTGCGCACAGATGGGTCTTGTATCTAAAGGAAGGAATGTGCCAGCAACGTGACTGACACTTTCCCTCTCCGTGTTCGTTCCGCAGCCACGGGTACAAAGACATTCTGGGAACCCTTGTGCAGCCAGAGCCTTCTATCCCTGCAGAACGGAGCGCGGCGGCTGGGGGCGGTTGGCGGGCAGCGAGCCCCGGGCAGCAGGCGAGATGCGGCTCCGCACCTGCCGGGCCCTGCTAAGGCTCAATGCCGGCTCCTCTGCAACAGCAAAGACCTTCAGCCTTGTCACTGCCCAGAGGGGCAGTGCTGGCCCGGCCGCACAGCTCGTTTTCCCCACAAGCTGCAGGAGGTGAGAAGGCAACACTTGCAAACACTGACTGCGAGCCACAGCGCCGGCTGCGCACCATTAACCTCAGCTCTGGGACCACTGTCTGCCCCAAGCTCCGGGGGATGCACTGGGAGCCCGGCTGGGCTCTGCCCTGGGGCCATCCTCCAGTGACAGCTGCAAACAGGGAGCATTTAGTTGCCACCAAGAGCCCAGCCACGCGTGGAGGGGAGCTGGTGCAGCTGCGGCCTGCGCTGTTGCCTGCTGTGCTCTGGGGCTGCTGCTCCCCGCAGAGGGAACTGCACTGCCGTGCCAGAGGAGACAGAGAAGCTTCAGCTTAAGCCGAACTGAGCTGGATGGCTGGGCTGGCAGGAGTGGCGAGGGTCAAGGGGATTCCCAGAGCTCATCCTGCTGCAAGGACGAGCAAAAGTGGCAGTGGGAAGCTAACAGTGAGGAGAGCTGAGGCCTGGAGGGCAGCTCTTGAATGACGCTCAAATCTCACCGGACCTCTGAGACATTGCTGTTCTTCTGCCAGTGAAAGGATGAGTCCCTAAACCTGGGGCTCGCTCCTCCTCGTGGTCAGGGGCATCAAGGAAGGCTACAGTGCGACAGAGACTGCCCTGAGCTGGCAACTCACTGGGGGAAAAGAGGGAGCACTTGTGAAGTAAAGGCAGGTGGGGCAGAGAACTGTGCAGAGAAGGGCTGAGCTAAAGCTTGAGCAAGATGAAAAATGTCATTTGGGCTCATCCCAGACTGATTTCATTTCACAAGTTATTGAACAAGTTTATTTTGGGCAGGGGGGTGTCATGTTTTCCCCTGGAGGCGTGCACTCTGCAGGCTTGAGCTGCGTTGCCGAAATGCTCGGGCACGTCTCTGCTGCAGCTCACACCGGTTCTTCTTTGGCTTCTTCCGGCCCGGTGCTGAGCCGCAGCAGAGCCCTGGCGGAGCCCAGAGCAGCCTCAGCATCCACAGAGCCCGGCTGCAAGGAGAGAAAGCAGAAACCGCCCGTCAGCTGAAGGCTCCCGTCCCCCTTGTCCCAGCCGCCCGCGGTGCCCAGGCCGCGCTGGCCGTGCTCAGAGCGGTGCCCGAAGCCGCCCGTCCCTGCTGCCTCTGGCAGGAGAGCAGGATGGCAGGACACGTGCCCAGCCTGCAGCCGGCCGTGGCACAGCCACCTCCTCAGCAGCTGCCCAGAGCGGGATGCTGCTGTGCTCGCTGCCATCTCCCAAAAGCCCTTATCCCAGCCGTGCCAAGAAGACGGGGACCCACCGCACGCCACCCGCCGCCGGAAGAAAAGCTGCTCCCAAGCCATGTCCTCGGCCTTCTCCAAGGCCATGTCCCATCCACGCCGCAGCTGCTCCCAAGCACTTCCCGATCCAGACTGGACACCACCTACAACGCTTCCTTGAAGAAAAACAAACAAATTAAAGAAAAGGCATTACAGACAAAAAGGAGAAACAAGAAAAAAGCTAAAAAATCTTCTCTCTGTCAGGGGCCTGAGCAAGGCCCAACCTTCCCTACATGCTGGGGAAAAACCCACCCACAGGCGAGGGAAGCCCACGCTTTCTCCCTTCCCCCCTGCACTGCCCCCCAACAGGCACGGCGAGCCCAAAGCAAACAAGGGCAGTGGAGCAGCCCAAGCCCTTCCTTTCCTGCAAAACAAAGCAGCCCGTGCACAGCTCCTGGATTGCCACCTCTGCTCCTGCCATGGGGGCTTGTTTGTGTCGGGCTGCCAGCCCCAGCCCCAGCCCCAGCCCAGGGAACAGTGGGTGGTGGGGGCTGTTGGCAGGGCCAGGGGCTGACTCCCATTTCGTAAGCACCCCAGCCCATCCCGCCCACCCTGCCAAAAAGCAGCTTGGCAGCCGGCTGAAGGATTGGTTGCATCTGCCCCAGCAAAGGGAGGAACCTTTGCTTCCTGGCCAGGCCGTGCAATGCCCAAATCTGGGAGCATCCCCCTGGGTGTGGACTCATCTGTAAATTCGCTGTGGAACCTGGCTTTGAAGAAGGTGCCACAATTGAAGTCCATCATCTTCAGCTTGCCAGGTGGAGGAAGAGCTTGTCATCCTTGATGTCACCCTACATGTCTCCAGCAGCAGCAGCCGCACCTGGCACAGCTTCTCCAGGGGCTTCTTCTTCCCTGGGGCTGGAGCAGGCTGTCAGTGCTCTGCCCAGGGCCCCGGCTGTTGCTGAAGCAGGACAAGCAAAAGCAGCTGGCACGGGGGCCACCAGAGCTGGGAAGAGCAGCTCAGCTCCAGCAGCAGGGCTGCGCGTGCCCAGCTGAGGAGCCCTGCGCAGCGATTCAGGCAGGACAAAAACTCTGCCTTTCTTTGCTGCTCCTTGCCAAGGCGCGTGTGCAGCTGGAACTCACCGGCTCCCTGGCTCAAAGCGTGCGTGTGGCTCTCTCCCTTCTCCTATGGCACGCGAATATCCTGCATCCAAGGAGCACAGGACAGGTCTTCTAATGAGGGCCTTTCCGAGGAGAGCACGGATAAACACCGTCGGATGAGATCCTGGCACTCTGCGCAGAGAAAGCAGAAAGCACCAGTCAGTCACAGAAGGCTCCTGTCTGCTTTGCCCCACTCTTGCCATGGCCAGGCCGTGCTGCATGTGCTCAGGGCTGTGCCTAAACTTTGCCACCAATTCTTTCTTTTGGAGGAGAGCAGGACATTGCCACCTCCTCAGCAGCTGCCAGTGTGGGATGCTCCTGAGCCCGCTGCTGCCTCCCAGCACTGCTATTCCCCCCGTGCTGCAGAGACGAGGATCCACCTGGAGAGAGCCGTCGTGGGAGCGAGAGCCGGCCCCAGGTGCTGTTCCAGCCCCTCCTGAAAGGGTGCTCCCCGCAGACCATCTGGTGCAGCACGATGCCCAGGGACCAGACGGTCGCTGCCTCGCCGTGGTACCAGCCCAGGTGCGTCCATTCCGGCGGGCTGTAGGACGGTGTTCCTATGGAATAGAGATGGAGTTCTTCAGGGGGACGCTGCCTGCTCCCAGAGCCTCGCCCCAGCATCCCCGGGCATGCGGGGGCCGCACCAGCGGCACGCGGCCTGACCCGCTGCCCTCTCGCCAGCACCTGGGGCTTGTGTACAGACTGGGGGTTGGAAAAGAAGCCGCCGGTGTCGCAAGAGGGCAGCGGAAGCCCTGGCAAGGCCCGAGCATTCCATGCAAAGGAAAAACCCACTTGGTGCTGGGGAAAAACCACGCTTTCATCCTCCCTGCCTGCACTGCCCCAGAAACCATTCTTAAGCCAAGGCAAGCACGGGCAGCAGAGCAGTCTGAGCCCTGTCTCGCCTGCACACCAAACGGGCTGGAGCACAGGTTCTGGCCCCCCCTCTCTGCTACCCCCTCCCACGGGTGTTTCTGTGGCGCTGGCTGCCCCAGCCCCAGCGCCAGTCCTGGGCAGAGGGGCTGGCAAAGGCTGCCAGCAGGGCTGGAAGATGGCCCCTCAGCCAGCGCCGCTCAAAAGCAGCAAGGCTGAAGACTCCGGCTGCCATGACTGGCAGCAAAAGGGAGAATCCCCCCTGCCACAGCCGCCTTGGGCTGTGAGCTGTTGGGCTCTGAGATGCCGCTCCCAGGAGCCTCCCCCTGCGTGGGCTCACCTGCAAAGCTGGTGTAGGCTGCGGCTTGCAGGTAGGTGCCACAGCCAAAGTCGATGAGTTTGGCCTGCCCGGTGGCCAGGTCAACCAGGATGTTCTCTGGTTTGATGTCCCGGTGCAGGACCCCGCAGCTGGTGCAGTGCCGCACGGCCTCCAGCACCTGGCGGAACAGGTGCCGCGCCACCTCCTCGCACAGGAAGCCCCGTGCCCGAATGAAATGAAGGAGGTCCTGAGACCGCTCCGGGCGCTCCAGCACCATCACCACGTTGTTGGGGAGCTCCAGCCACTCGTGGAGCTGGACGATGCCAGGGAAGCCAGCGGACACCTTGGCCAGCAGCACGATCTCCAGTGGTGCTCGGGTGCCGTCGGGCTGTGGGAGGAGCACGATGCCGTCAGCGGGGCCCATGCCGTGCCGGGGCTCGGCAAGCCCTCAGCCAGCCGGGGACGCTCTGCGCGCTCCGCTGGCCCCACGGCCGCTCTCCCCCGAGCCGTTCTGGCGGCTTCCACCCTGCCGGGCCTCGGCTCATCCCCGCCCGTCGCGCCCCGGCTTCTCGCGCTGCCCCTCGCTCACTCACCAGCTGGCCCCAATGGTGGATGCGGTTCCGCGGCACACGTTTGATGGCCACCTGCAAGGCAAGGGGAGCAGCGGGCTGAGCTCGCCGCCCGCCCTGCCGAGCCCCATGCTCCTTCTCCTCCTCCTTTGCCCCCCGCCTCCCGCGCCCGCCGCCGGCCCCGCCACTCACCGGGGCTCCGTCCGAGAGCCGCGTCGCCGCCAAGACGCTGCCGAAGCCGCCGCGCCCCAGCAGCGAACCCAGCCGGTAGCGCTCCTTCAGGCCCTGCTGCGCCTTCCGTGCCGGCGAGACGCGGCCGTCAGCGCTCGGCCCGGGGCCAGGAACGGCCCCCGAGCGCCGCTCAACCGCCCCGGGCCGGCCATCCCCACATGTTGCCTCTTTTGAAGCGGACACCGGCGGCTCGGGGCCGGCGGCCGCGCTCAAGAGCGGCGGACTTCGGAGCGGGGAAGACGCTGCCGAGGCGGCGGGAGCGGCCGCGCCGCCTGTGTCCCCGGCGGGCCCCGGGAGGAGCCGAGGCCGGGGCCGGGGTCGGGGTGGGGGTCGGGCTCGGGCCAGCTGGAGCCAGGGGCTGGCGATGGTGCCCAGGAGCCAGGCACTGATGCCCGCCCAGCAGCGCCACAGCCAGGACGGCGAGAGCCGGGCGGAGGCGGGACCGCGGCGGGACGCCCGGGGGCGGGGAGGGGGCAGCCCCGCCCGGGGCCGGGGCCGGGCCGGGGGCATGGCCCGGCCGGGCACGGGGAGAGGGAGGCCGCGGGACGGGGGGGTTGGGGAACGAAAGGGAGAGCGGGAGAGGGTGCGAGACCCTGGGAGAGGGAGAGGAGGAGCAGGAGAAGGGACTTAGCAGAGGGTTCGTGGACTCGCTGCTCTTCTGCTGCTCTTGTGCTGCTGCCGCTGCTGCCGCTGCTGCCGCTGCTGCCGCTGCCGCTGAAGCGCTGGGAGCGTTTGTCCGCGTGTCCGTGTGTCCGGTGCCCGTGTGTCCGTTGCCCCCCGCGCGCCCCACGGCCGAGCCCCGCGCGCCCCGGGGCAGCACGGGCCGCTCCGCTCCGGGGCCGAGGCGGAGTCCCGGAGCATCTCTTCCTCCCGCAGCCACAGCAAACCCGCTCGGCCTTTGGGAGCATTTTTGCACACGGTTCCCTTTGAAGGGCTCCTCTCTCCTCCCATTTCCAAGGAGTCTCCCTGGGGTTTTGGCACCTGCAGCGACAGGGTAGCGATTGGGCTTCAAACTTCAAGAAAGACATGGAGGGGCTGGAGCATGTCCAGAGATGGGAATGGAGCTGGGGAAGGGTCTGGAGGACTTCTGAGGGGCAGCTGAGGGATCTGAGGGGGCTGAGCCTGGAGGAAAGGAGGCTCAGGGGGGAGCTGGCTCTCTCCAAGTCCCTGACAGGAGGGGGCAGCCAGAAGGGCTGGGGCTCTGCTGCCAAGGGAAGGGACGAGAGGAAATGGCCTCGGGGGAACCTTTGGGGTGGATGGTGGGGAAATTCTCAATCTCCATGTCTCGACAGAGCGGGAGAGGGGGAGGGGTGGGGCGCGACCTGGGGACACGGGGGTGGTGACGGTGGGCTGGGGACACGGGAAAGGGCACGGGAAAGGGCACGGGAAGCCAAAGCCCCGCTGAGCGCTGGCGCTGGGCTGGCACGGGGTGAGCCGGCAGCAGGGCCCCAGAGCCCTGAGGGACTCGCCCTGACGCCCGGGGAGTATTGATCCTGGTCTCTAAAAAATGAGACTCAATAAAATACCATTAAAAGATGCTTCCTTCTCCTCCTCCTCCTCCCCCATCCCTTCTCCTGCTCCCCCCGGGCCCAGCGCCCACCCTTGGTCCCCCGTTTTCCCAGCGCGGTCGCATCCCGCGGGAGGAGCCGGGATGGAGGCGGGGCAGGTCGGGCTGGGGCAGGGCTGGGCTGTGGGCCCGGCCTGGGAGCCCCCCACGCGCCCCCTCCTCAAATTCCCCTGGCGGGGGGCGCTGGGGGCGAGGGGGGGCGCAGGTGGGGTCCGGGGGGGGAGCGCTGGGCGCTGCGGGTCTGCCTGGCAACTGGTGAGTCACCAGCGCCGCGCGCTCTGATTGGCTGAAGGTTGTTCAGCGCCTTCTCTGATTCTCTGACACTTGCGCGGAATTTTGGTTGGTCCTTGGGGGCTGTGGGGCGGCTTGGGGGGGGGGGGTCTCTGCGCCTTTGGGGTTCGCTGGGTGGCGATTTGGGGTTGAGGTGCCTCCCAAGGACCCCCCGGGGGGGGCGACACACGGGTGACACACGGGGGTCCCATTCCCGATCCATCCTGGGGCCGGTTCCGCCCCCTCCACTCTCGGTCCCCGCGCGGGATCCCCCAAAGTCCCTTCCCACTGTTCCCCAATAAACGGGACCGGGGCGAACTGGGAAGCCTTCCTGGGAACACTGGGAGCAGCCGGGCAGGGGCAGAGTGACAGCGGGGCTGGGGGGGACACACGACCCCCCAAAATCAGTTCAGTGCCGCAGCGTGCTGTGCACAATTTCTATGCTGCTAAGAGAAGGGGGTGATTTTGGAACGTTTTCCTTCCTGACACGTCTGTCTGTGGGAGCTTCAGGTGCTTGGGCTCAGGGATACGGAAGGTGTGTGAAAGTGACTGGGCTGCGAGAATCATGTTGCACAGGGAAGAGGGAAGGTCAGCAAATGTTTCCTGTCCTGGCACATGTCTCAGTCTGAACTGCAGCTGGAGATGCTTCACTTCCACCAAGGACTCTGCCACCTTGCGAGAAGGATGTGCTAGATGGAGTTGAGAAAGAAAGTGCGTATCACGAGCTTGTTTCCTCTAGTTCCTAGAGAGCAAAGGGGCTGTGAAAGGCAGCACTGGCTTTTTGTTCTAGGACTTTTTCTTGACAAGCAGCTGCTGGATGTTTGGAAGGGGGTTTGGGATATGCAAAAATGAGAGGGTAAGATGGTACACTGAGCTTGAGAGAAAAAGCCTATCTTCAGGGATTTGGATGCATTTCAGAGGGTGTGAGTTCCATGCTGAGCAGCTGATGGCACAGAAAAGGTTCTAAAGAAAGAGGCCGTGCTGGAATTGCCTTTTCTTTTGCAGCCTAGAAACTGCACAGCCAACAGCAAAAACGATTCCTCCTCCCTCCCTGCAACATGCAGGATCCCATTCCTTTCTGTCTCCAAGAGGCAGGATGCACAGCCGAGCTCTTCCACCCACTGCTCACACACGACTGGGGCCACGCCAGCCAAGCGCTTGGCTTTTTGCTGGCCACTGTCAGCGCTCATGGAAACAAGCACACGATAGCGCTGCCCACTTGCAGGAGAAGGAATCACTGCGAGCCCAGCTCGAAAGCACCCCAAGGGCAGAGGCAACTTGGAAACTTCCCTGCTCTCAAATCAACGGTATCAGGACAAAAAGATTTCCCTCATCTTCCCCTTGCAAGTGCAGACTCCTCTTTGCACCCACACTCCAAGAGCAAGATGAACTCCTTTGCCCTAACTTGCACTTTCCTTCTCAGCTCTAGGCACCATCCGAAGCCTTCCCTCTGCCAGAGTCAGGATCCAAAGACAACGGCACCAGGGACTGCTCACACACGAAAGGCACCAGGACAAAAGGCTCCCGAGCTTGGCCTTTGCATTCCCGCTGACAGCTCAACAGCTCTAAGCCAGAGAAGTGCCTGGTGGGAGGAGCCTTTAGAATCACTCCAAGCACCTCATGACAAGGAGCTGCAGCGTGTGGGGATGAATCTCCAGCAGCCTCCTGCCCCAGAGTGTCCCCCGGGAGCAGCCATGCTCCAGGCCGTCACTGCCAGCTGCACAGCCAAAGGAGCCGGTGTTCCCCACCACGGCTGTGCCTGGGACAGAGACACGAGTGGCCACAGAAGTGGCCATGGCACTGTCCGCATGCTGTCCCTGCTGCTTCTCGCCCAGCCGCTGGCGGGGCACCAACTGCCAGCCAGCCACTCCTAAAGCCACGGGCCCACTGGGACACTGCGGGGGCTCGTGGAAGCCAGCGGCCATTGTGACCCAGCGGGGCTGCCCAGAACCCACGGTGCTTTGTGACCCGTGGCTGCCAGGAGAGCCTTTGTGATGCTGGGGACCTACCCGGAAGCCTGGCTCCACTGTGACACCAGCACAGAAGCTCGGGGAGCCCTGCAGACCGTGGGGATGCTGGGGAAGCTGACGGAAGCCTGGGCACCACAGTGACGCTGTGGAACCTGGTGGAATGGAGGGGCTACAGTGACACTCTGGGGCCTTTTGGAAGCAAGGAGACCCTGGTGGGAAGCCACGGGATGATTAATGCTGGCAGGAACCTGCTCCAGCTGGGCTCCTCTCTCCCAGCTTCCACAGGTACTGCTAGGATGCCCCTGCGGCACTGGCTTGTCACGGGCTCACGGCTTCCTTTGGGAATGGCTCTGCTGCAGGATGGCATGCTGCAGAGAATGCAGGTAGATTTTGTGCTCCCTCCTGGCATGCAGGTGGACAAGAAAGCCTGATCCAGCCCCCCATCAGCCCGGCTGTGTCATTGGGGCAGGGCAACTTTGGCAGCAGCCCCAGCCCTGCTCCTGGTCCTGGCTGGGCACGCAGCTGCTGGGACACAGGTGTGTCCTGATGGCCGCCGTGTACTCGTTTGAGAAGGGAAGGATAGAGTGCATCAGTGAGTTTGGCGTGGCTTACATGCGGCAAGGAGAAGCTGCAGCCCAGAACTGGCTTTCACTTCTAGAACCTTTTGCTATTGCGGGAGCAGCTGGTGGACATTTTCACCCGAGCTGCAAGAGTGAAAAGTGTGATGGCATGTCTATCTGAGAAGGAAGGTTCAGTGCTGCAGCGTGTTGTGCACAATTTCTATGCTGATAAGAGAAGGGGGTGCTTTTGGAACGTTTTCCTTCCTGACACGTCTGTCTGTGGGAGCTTCAGGTGCTTGGACTCAGGGATACGGAAGGTGTGTGAAAGTGACTGGGCTGCGAGAATCATGTTGCACAGGGAAGAGGGAAGGTCAGCAAATGTTTCCTGTCCTGGCACATGTCTCAGTCTGAACTGCAGCTGGAGATGCTTCACTTCCACCAAGGACTCTGCCACCTGGAGAGAAGGATGCGCTCGATGGAGTTGAGAAAGAAAGTGCGTATCACGAGCTTGTTTCCTCTAGTTCCTAGAGAGCAAAGGGGCTGTGAAAGGCAGCACTGGCTTTTTGTTCTAGGACTTTTTCTTTCTTTCTTTTTTCTTTCTTTTTTTTTTATTATTTCTTCCTACTTTCTTTCTTTTTTCTCTTTCTTTCTTTCTTTCTTTCTTTCTTTCTTTCTTTCTTTCTTTCTTTCTTTTCTTTCTTTCTTTCTTTCTTTCTTTCTTTCTTTCTTTCTTTTCTTTCTTTTCTTTCTTTCTTTCTTTCTTTCTTTCTTTCTTTCTTTCTTTCTTTCTTTCTTTCTTTCTTTCTTTCTTTCTTTTTCTTTCTTTCTTTTCTTTCTTTCTTTCTTCCTTCCGAATTCCTTCCGAATTCCTTCCTTCCTTCCGAATTCCTTCCTTCCTTCCTTCCTTCCTTCCTTCCTTCCTTCCTTCCTTCCTTCCTTCCTTCCTTCCTTCCGAATTCCTTCCTTCCTTCCGAATTCCTTCCGAATTCTTTCCGAATTCCTTCCGGATTCCTTCCTTCCTTCCGAATTCCTTCCTTCCCTCACAAGCCGCTTCTCACCCCATTAAAGAGGTGCAAAGCAGAAGAATCCCCTCCCAATTGTGGTCCCTTCACCCTCCCAAAATGTGGGGACTTCTCCTGAGCCCCCCAAATTGCGGGGAGTTTATGGCACCTTCCCCAAATTCACTGCAACCTCCCAGAAGCCACTTAGAGGCCCCAGAATTGTCAAAAAGCAGCAGGAGCCTCCCCAAAAGCAGCTCCTGCTTTCCCTCCCTGGAGTGCCCCACTCCAAGTGCCCAAACCACCCCATCAATCCCAAACTTCAACCAACCCCCATCCCATCCCATCCCACCCCTCCTGGACACCAATTCCCCTTCTGTGCTTCCTGACTCCCCACAGCCGGGCCTTGGGGCTGACGGATCGAGCCATTTGGGGCTGCCATCGACACACTGGGGCTGGCTTTGAGTTGATTGCAGGCACCCGCTCAATCCCTCCATCCCAAATGGGAGCTTGGAACCTCTCCTCAGCCCTTGCTGTGCCCATGGGCTCACCTCAAGTCCCAAAATGAGAGCCAGGGCCCCACAGCCCATTCAGAACCTCTCAACATTGCCACAAACAGCAGCATCCTTCCCAAAATGGGCTCCCCACATCCCTGACCATAGGTCCCCCTTCCAAGTACCAGAGCCCCCCTCTCACAACCCCTCCCAAAGCATTGGGGGGACCCCAAAACTGCCTCAGGAACGGGACATACCCTGAGATCCCTTCAGGAATGTGGGATACCCCAGAACCCACTGAGGAACGGGGTCCCCCCGGCCTCATCATGCGCAGCCTTCAGCTGTCTCAGGCAGAGCCCATCCCGCCCTCAGCAGCCCCAGCCCAGCCCAGCCCAGCCCTCCTGGGCAGGAAGCCCCAATGGCCGAGCCGGCCTGGGACACTTGCAGGGATGCGGGGGCAGCCGCAGCTTCTGGGGCCAGCCTGGGCCAGGCCCTGAGCGCCCTGCCAGGGAACCATTGCTGCCCCACATCCCATCTCAGCCTGCCCTCGGGCAGCGGGAAGCCGTTCCCTGGGGCCCGGCCCCGCAGGCCCTTGGCAAGAGTCTCTCTCAGCCAGCAATTGCTGCTCCTCCCTGCTGCGGGGCCCAAGCTGCAAGTTGATTTTCTGCCGCTGGCCCCGGCCCAGCCCCGAGCCAGGGCCAGGACCTTGCCCTGGAGCTCTGCGGGCGCTGCCTTTGTGCGGCCGCAGCGCAGCGGCCGCAGCTCGGAGCTGCCCTTTGTGTCCCTGCCGGCAGCTGCCAGAGCTGGCGGGGCCGGGCCAGGGCCGGGCCAGCCCCGGCCTTCCCGGCTCTGGGACACAGCGGCGGCAGCCCCAGCCTTCCAGCCCTGCACACGCTCCCACACAAGCCTCCAGAGCCGCGGCCACGCAACGCAACTGACCGGCCGCTGACCCCCCAGCCTGGCCTGATGGCCATTCCTCTGCCCACACCTCGGCCAAGCTCCCCTTGGCCACCTCCTGAGCCACAGTGCCACACACAAGTGGCACATACAGCTACAGAGCTCTGCCCACAGCTGGCAGGGAACGTTCATTCAACTGAAAAACCACCAAGAAAAAGAGAACTGCCCCCAGCAGAGCTGTTCCCTCCTGCAGTAGTTACACCTGCACACCCACAGCGCCTGAGACTGCAAGCAATGAGCATTCCCTGGGCACATGTGCAGCCCAAGCAGCTCGAGGACAGCCTTGCAGCAGGACTGCTCTCAGCTGAGCCAAAAAGGCCCCTCTGGCAGCTGCAGGGCCATTGCAAAGGGCAAGGGCCAGAGCCTGGGCCCACGGCGGAGGAAAGGGCTCTCAATTCCCCTGCCCTGCCACCTCAACCCTGTTCCCAGGCTGCTTCCCACACAGGATTGCTCTGCAGGACTGCGGAAAGCTGAGAGGCAGCTCTGGCTTCTCCACTTCTCCTGTGCTAAAGCTGCCTGGCAGAAGAAATGGAGGGACAGCTCTGGTGGCACAATCCCTCCCGGCCCAGGGCCCAGCGCTGGGAAGGTCTTTCCGTGCTGAGGCTTTGCTGCGGCCAAGGAAAGCTCCTGGCTCAGGGTCACCTTTCCTGCTGGGCCAGAGCCCCCGAGTGGCCCAGCAGCAGCAGAGAATTCCAGCACAGCCCCGGCACGGGCAGGGCGGCCCTGGGCGGGCTGCGGGAGCCGGCAGCGCCTGAGCTCAGAGCAGCTGAGCCCGGGGGCTCTTGGCCAAGGCCGAGGCCCAGCGAGCATTTCTCAGCTCGCAGGGTGGCCTGGAAAGGTGCTGGGGGGGATCATTCACCCCCCAGGGCGGTCCCAGTGGCTCCCAGGATTTCCATGTCCGTGCTCCCAGCGCTGCTCCCAGCCCTGATCCGTGGGGATGGCAATGTCCCGCTCCCTTCCCGGGGCAGGCTCACACCTGAGCCAGGTGTGCAGGGCAGGACCTTGCCCTGAGCCCAAGCCCTGTCCCCCCTGCAGGATCTGCTTCCCATCGGCCTCTTCCTCCTGCGGCCCCAAGCCCAGCTCGGTGCTGAACGAAGGGCGCTGGGCTGGGGTCATCCCCCGGTGGGGGCTGCGCACCCCCTCTGCCCCCTCCCCAAATTCCCTCCCGGGGCAGCAGGGGCTGGCTCAGGAGCCCTGTGGGCAGGGAAAAGGGGGTGACACCGGGATGGGGGAGGTCACACATGCTCTGGGGGGACACACACGGCCCCTGGGGACCCCCCCTCACCTTCTCGTGCAGTGCCAGGAGGGTGAACCCCCACATGGAGCGCCCCGACCCCCAGCAGCATCTCGGGGGGTGGGTTCTGGTGGCAGCTTTGGGGGTCTGGGGAGGAGGTCACAACTGCCCTAAAACCCCCTCCCAGCCCCACAGCCACTCCCAGACCCCTCAAACCACCCCACAGCTCCCAGCCAGGACTCCCCCAACCACTCCCTGCAATAGAAATGGCCCCAAAAGCCACAAAATCCCCTTTCCATCTCCCCAAACACACACCCAAATTGTCTCCCAGCCACACAGCCCTGCCAGCACCCAAAACTCCCTCAGAGACTGCCTCAAAATCCCCCTAAACCCCATCCCATCACTGTAAGTGGCTCCAAGGGCCACAAAAGCCCCTCCCAGTCCCCCAAGGAGCCCCCAAACCCCCTCCCACCCCCCATGGTACCGACCAGGACAGGCATGGGGAAAGGAACATCCACAGCCCAGAGCAGCTCAGGCACTTCAGCAGCGATTTGGGCACTTGGGAGGTCACACCCCAAAGGGGAAGACCCAGGCCAGGGACTGGGACACACAACCGGAATTCCTGGAGAACAGATGGGCTCAGGTGGACACGTTCTGCCCCCAGAACTACGAGATTGTGGCCCCTATCTGCCTGGCTTCATGGCTTCACAACACTCAGATCCTCCCGAATATTCCCCTGAACCCCAAATTCACCCCCAAATTCTGGTAAAATGGCACCGCTTTAGACCTCTTTGTTTAATTTATTTTTACGCCAATTTTTACTGTTTCAATGGGATTAACACAGAAATTACTTAGGCTGCAGAAGATCTCCAAGATCATCCAGGGTTGCTTGATACCACCAGAAGAAACAATTGCACAGAGTAGATGAAAATTTTAGGGTGTAAAGGTAAAAAATCAGCTCTTCCCAATGGATCTCCAATGTTGATCTGAGTCCCGATGGATGTTCCTGCCCCTGCGTTCACCCAGGTGCCTACGGGGATCCAGGAGAACGTGGAGAGCACCAGCCAGGGCTCTTCCCAACCTGGATCACAGGGAATGTGGGTCACCAGGGCTCTGCCAAACGTGGCTCCTCTGATGGGAGATGGAGTTGGAGCAGAGGACAAAGCTCTTGCCACAGTCGGGGCACTCGCAGGGCTTCCCTTAGCGGTGCCTCCGTTGGTGTCTGGTCAAGGTAGAGCTCTGTGAGAAGCTCTTCCCACACTGGGGACACTCGTAGGGCCTCTCCCCGGTGTGGATGCGCCGGTGGGTGATGAGGTGGGAGTTTCGTTTGAAGCCCTCCCTGCACTCGGGGCAGCGGAAGGGCCTCTCATCCGTGTGAATCCGCTGGTGCAGGAGGAGAGTGGTGCTGGTCTGAAACCTCTTCCCACACTGGGGACACTCGTAGGGCCTCTCCCCGGTGTGGATGCGCCGGTGCTTGATGAGGTCAGAGTTGTACCTAAAGCCCTTCCTGCAGTCGGGGCAGCGGAAGGGCCTCGCATCCGTGTGAATCTGCTGGTGCCGGAGGAGACTGGAGCTGGTCTGAAACCTCTTCCCACATTCCCCACACTCGTAGGGCCTCTCCCCGGTGTGGATCAACTGGTGGCGGATCAGGTGGCAGCTGTACCTGAAGCTCTTCCCACATTCCCCACACGTGTGGAGCTTCTCCCCATCGTGAAGCTGCTCATGAGCCACCAGCTCTGACCTCTGGCTGCATCTCCGGCCGCCTTCCCAGCACAGGGTGGGTCTTTGCTCCTCAGAGCACCCTGGGCTGCGTTTGCAGCCCCTCCTCCTGCGGGATCTCCGGGGCTTTTCCTCCCCGTTGGATTCCTGTGCCGTGGAGCCGCTCAAAACGGCCTCTTCCACCAGGTTCTGCCGTGGGCATTTGTCCTCCCTGGGCTCTGTGCTCAGCTCCTTGTCTGGGGAGGAAGGACAAGGAGAGGATGGGATTTGCCTCCGTGCCACAGGGAAGGGCAAGGAGATCCCCCCAGTCCGTCCCCGGCAGGACGGCGTCGGCAGCGGGGTTGTCCTGCAGCCGGGGGCGATGCTGGGCTGGGAGATGGAGCAGGAGAGAGGGGAAAGGGGCACTGACTTCCTCCTCACCTGCCTGGGGCTCCCGGGGCATCTTCCTCTTCCTCACAGCCTCCTCCTCCATCTGGCCAAGGGCTGGGAATGGGAAATCCTGCTTTGGGGAAAACAAGGGATGAGCACATTGAGTTTGAAGGTCCCTCTGCCCAAGTCCATCTCTAGAAGTCACGGGGCACTGTGTGTCCATAAAAATCTCCTCTGAAAAAGCCTCTCAGCAGTTCCCTGTCTCTGGTCTCTCCCCTTTGGTGTCCGGGGGTTCCCCCTGTCCCAGCTGCTGGGGGTCCCTCTTTTATTGGGGTCCCCCTCTCTATTTGGTCTCCACCCTCCCCAGGCTGCTGGGAGTCCAGGAATCCAAAAGCTCCCCCCTTTGGTCTCCCCACTTAGGGATGCTGGGGGTTATGGGGTCCCCAGGTCCCTTCTCCCCTTATTCTCTGCTTCGGGGTGCAGGGGGTCCAAGGAGTCCCCCCTGCCCCTCTCCAGGCTGTTGAGGGTCCCGCGAATGGCGGCGCTCCCCCCTCTCTGGGCTCCCCACTTTGGGGCCCTGGGGGTCACAGGGGTTCGCTCCTCCAGACTGCCGGGGCTCCCCTGCTCCCGGTACTGCCCCTCTCTGCTCGTCCCACTCTGGGGCTCCCGAGGTTCCCCCTCCGGCTCTCCCAAGGGGTCCCGCAGCCCCCTGGCTCCGGGCTGGAGGTGGCCGTGCCTGACCCACCAGCATGGGGTGGACCTGACATCCCACCACCCCCCACTGAGGCTCTGCCAGCAGCCAGCACAGGGACCCCCCAAAAACACCGCCTGGGGACCCCCCAGTATCCCCTCAAGGGGCACCTACAGCTCAGCTCTGGACTCCTGCAAGATCCAAACATCCCCCCCACAAACACCGGCCCAGGGACTCCCCAGGATATTTGGGCCAAGCTCCCCCTCCCCATCACCTGTGGGATGGGGGGGTCGATGCTCCTTGGGGTGAGGGGCCTGCAAATTCTGGGACCGCTGGACCCACGAGCTCCCTCCTCTTCCTCCACCTTCTTCTCGTCTTCCTTCATCCGTCCTCCTCCTTCTCCCTAATCCCACCTCCTGCTCCTCCTCTCTCCATCCTTTCTCCTGCTTCTTCTTCCCCCCTTCTTGTCTTCCATCCCTCCTCCCCTGTTCCCCAAGCCCCTCACATCCCACGGGAGGAATGGGAATGGAGCCAGGACAGGTCGGGATGGGCAGTGCAGGGCTCTGGGCTGCTCCCACGCCCTGGGGTAACCTGGCCAAGGGAAAAGATGCAAAATTGGTGGGTGGAGATAAAAACTTGGTGTTGTGGTCACCCTGGGTGGGGACTTCCACCCCTCTGGTCTCATGTCAGGATGGAGAGGGGAGCGGGGAATGCAGAGACTGATGGGAGATCCCAAGGGATTTTAGGGGCAGGACGAGGGCTGCTGTGAGTTCTTGTTGGGAGAGGTCAGCCCGGAGACCCCAGAGTGTTCCCAGGGCCCTGGGATGGAGAGTTGTCACCACCTTCTGCTTCAGGTGGTGGTTCTGGAGGGACCTGGGCTCCTTGGGGCTCTTCCTGCAGCCGAGAACTTGTAGGGACCCTCCTCCAGGTGGCTCCTCCAGGTGTTCCAGGGGCTTGGGGCTCACGGTGAAGCCCTTCCCAGAGTCTGGGCATCCATAGGGGCTCCCCAGTGTGGATCCCCTGGTGTCTGGGGAGGCTGGAGCTCCTATGAAAGCTTTTCCTGCCCTCCTGGCCCCTGTAGGGTCTCTCTCCTCTGAGATGGCACCTCTGGGCAAAGCTTGGGCAGACACAGGACTTCTCCCCCACTTGGATCCTGTGCTGGGAGATCAGCTCCGTGCTCCGGCCAAAGCTCTTCCCACAGGAGATCAGTCCCCTGCAATGATGGCAACTTTGGGCTTCTCCAGAACCCCTCCCACTCCTCTGGAGGTCCCACCCCCCATCTTTCCCCTCCTCCACCCTTTTCCCATCATCCCCCAATCCTCATCCACCAACGGACCCCACGAAGGGGAAGGGTCCCACTCCCTTTTTCCTCCCTCTCTCCAATATCCCCCTCTCCTTTCTCATCCTCCCCCAAAGCCTCCGTGTCCCACGTACCTGGTTTGGGGCTCTCAGTTCCCTCTCCCACTCAGTCTGGGGAGTCCGATCCCCTTTTCACTGCTCTCCCCCTCTTTAAAACGGGTCTCCCTTCCCCCCCCCCGCCCCTCACCCCAGAGCTCCTCGCCCGCGGCCGGGGGGCTCCCAGCACCACCAGTGCCACCAGTGCGGCCCCAGCTGCCCCCACACGCCCCATGCCCAGCGCCGGGCGCTGCCCACAGCCCCAAAGCAGCCGCGCTGTGCCCTGGGGGGTCCCCAGAGCGGCCCCGCCCCGCACGGCACTGGGAGCACCAGTCCGGACCAGTGCGGAGCGCGGGCGGGCGGCATCAGCCGTGCCCGGGCAGGGCCGGGCCCCGCGGGGCTCCCGCCCGCACTCGGCCCCCGCCGGGACAGCGCGGGGGGGCCCGGCCTGGCCGCCCCCACCTCCCCCTCCCCAAATTCCGCTCCGGGGGGCGCTGGCGGCGGGGGGGGCTCAGCTGGGGCCAGAGCTGCCGGAGCCACGTGTCCCCCGCTGCCGGCACCACCCCCTCAGGATTAGGGGTGCCCCAAAACTCCCTCCGAGCTGCCGGATACCCCGCACGCCCCTCAGGAGTGGGGTCCCCCCGGCCTCATCATCCCCAACCTTCGACTGCCTCAGCCCAGGCCCCATCCCGCCCATCCCCCTCCGCCACACTTCATCCCACCCCCCAATCCACATCCCACCCTTCCCGGGCCCCATCCCGCCCCATCCCATTTCTCCCGGCAGCCGCCACCGGGACCCCAAAAACCCCGCGTGCCGGGGGCTCCCCAATATCCCCCAAGGGGCATTTCCGACTCACATTTGGAGCCCTGTAAGATCCAAACATCCGCCTCCCCCCCCCGCCCCACCAAACCCCCTTCCCCCAGGAACCAACAAAGATATTTGGGGCTCGGTGCTGGAGTCCTCCAAGCTCCAAAAATCCCCTCTCCCAAAACAACCCCAGGCACCGCCCGAGATATTTGGGGCGAGCCCCTTCCCGGTCACCTGCGGGATGGGGGGAGCCGAGAGCTGCGGACACAGAGAGCGATGGATGCACGTGGAGGCTCCTCTTGGAGGCTCCTCTTCCTGCATCCTCTGTCCCGCCTCCTCTGTCCCGCCTCTTCCTCCCGCCCCTCCCCTTTTA
>NW_028120427.1:0-65865 GCF_965178545.1 Coloeus monedula
AGCTGCGAGGCTGAAAACAAGGCATAGGACGTCTGTCTTAGAAGAAAGGCACAGGGGCCACAGTGTGATGGGCGCCTTTTGAAGGCTGCTTGGAGAAGGGACACTTTCGGAGAGCCTTCTGCGTTGACCTGTGCTCCGGGCTGAGCTCTAGCTGCAGGGACTCTGAAAGGCTGAAAGACTAGGAAAGTGCTTGTGTCCACGCTGGGGATTGAGCACGATGCTTTTTGGAGCAGCGAGAACACTGTCAGCCCACGGCGCTTGTGAAGGAGCCTTTACCAGACTTCTGCAATTGGGTGCACTGCACACGCAAGCCCGGTGCTCTCCGGCTTCTTGCTTCGCCTTCCGTTGTCTGGACACAAGAGAAGCCCAGCCACGGCATCCTACTCGGCCGCTTGTCGGCGTGTGTACTGCCCGCATACGCACGGGTGCTGTGCTCGGCTTCCCCTCAGCTCCAGAAGGTGCGATTCGTCCGAGCTTGCGAGACGAGCGTGGCTGCCACTCTCCTGCCTGCAGAATTCGCCTTACAGCCTCGGGAAGGAGGATGCTGCACGGCACTTAGTTGTGCTGCTGCTGCTGCTGCTGCTGCTGCTGCTGCTGCTGCCTTGTCCTCTTGCAGAGCTCTGTAGGAGCAAATGCACTTGCCTTCAGTGGCCGGGTTGAAGAGAGCACGACGGCAGGATGCAGCGGAGCAGGGAAGTACAGAGCGCAGCGGTGAGATCGATGTTGCTTACGTGCAGAAGGCGCAGGTGCAGGCTTCTACAGCCGTTCTCCAGGAGAGCAGCTGCTGGAGGTCGACGACGGTAGCTGCGAGGCTGAAAACAAGGCATAGGACGTCTGTCTTAGAAGAAAGGCACAGGGGCCACAGTGTGATGGGCGCCTTTTGAAGGCTGCTTGGAGAAGGGACACTTTCGGAGAGCCTTCTGCGTTGACCTGTGCTCCGGGCTGAGCTCTAGCTGCAGGGACTCTGAAAGGCTGAAAGACTAGGAAAGTGCTTGTGTCCACGCTGGGGATTGAGCACGATGCTTTTTGGAGCAGCGAGAACACTGTCAGCCCACGGCGCTTGTGAAGGAGCCTTTACCAGACTTCTGCAATTGGGTGCACTGCACACGCAAGCCCGGTGCTCTCCGGCTTCTTGCTTCGCCTTCCGTTGTCTGGACACAAGAGAAGCCCAGCCACGGCATCCTACTCGGCCGCTTGTCGGCGTGTGTACTGCCCGCATACGCACGGGTGCTGTGCTCGGCTTCCCCTCAGCTCCAGAAGGTGCGATTCGTCCGAGCTTGCGAGACGAGCGTGGCTGCCACTCTCCTGCCTGCAGAATTCGCCTTACAGCCTCGGGAAGGAGGATGCTGCACGGCACTTAGTTGTGCTGCTGCTGCTGCTGCTGCTGCTGCTGCTGCTGCTGCTGCCTTGTCCTCTTGCAGAGCTCTGTAGGAGCAAATGCACTTGCCTTCAGTGGCCGGGTTGAAGAGAGCACGACGGCAGGATGCAGCGGAGCAGGGAAGTACAGAGCGCAGCGGTGAGATCGATGTTGCTTACGTGCAGAAGGCGCAGGTGCAGGCTTCTACAGCCGTTCTCCAGGAGAGCAGCTGCTGGAGGTCGACGACGGTAGCTGCGAGGCTGAAAACAAGGCATAGGACGTCTGTCTTAGAAGAAAGGCACAGGGGCCACAGTGTGATGGGCGCCTTTTGAAGGCTGCTTGGAGAAGGGACACTTTCGGAGAGCCTTCTGCGTTGACCTGTGCTCCGGGCTGAGCTCTAGCTGCAGGGACTCTGAAAGGCTGAAAGACTAGGAAAGTGCTTGTGTCCACGCTGGGGATTGAGCACGATGCTTTTTGGAGCAGCGAGAACACTGTCAGCCCACGGCGCTTGTGAAGGAGCCTTTACCAGACTTCTGCAATTGGGTGCACTGCACACGCAAGCCCGGTGCTCTCCGGCTTCTTGCTTCGCCTTCCGTTGTCTGGACACAAGAGAAGCCCAGCCACGGCATCCTACTCGGCCGCTTGTCGGCGTGTGTACTGCCCGCATACGCACGGGTGCTGTGCTCGGCTTCCCCTCAGCTCCAGAAGGTGCGATTCGTCCGAGCTTGCGAGACGAGCGTGGCTGCCACTCTCCTGCCTGCAGAATTCGCCTTACAGCCTCGGGAAGGAGGATGCTGCACGGCACTTAGTTGTGCTGCTGCTGCTGCTGCTGCCTTGTCCTCTTGCAGAGCTCTGTAGAAGCAAATGCACTTGCCTTCAGTGGCCGGGTTGAAGAGAGCACGACGGCAGGATGCAGCGGAGCAGGGAAGTACAGAGCGCAGCGGTGAGATCGATGTTGCTTACGTGCAGAAGGCGCAGGTGCAGGCTTCTACAGCCGTTCTCCAGGAGAGCAGCTGCTGGAGGTCGACGACGGTAGCTGCGAGGCTGAAAACAAGGCATAGGACGTCTGTCTTAGAAGAAAGGCACAGGGGCCACAGTGTGATGGGCGCCTTTTGAAGGCTGCTTGGAGAAGGGACACTTTCGGAGAGCCTTCTGCGTTGACCTGTGCTCCGGGCTGAGCTCTAGCTGCAGGGACTCTGAAAGGCTGAAAGACTAGGAAAGTGCTTGTGTCCACGCTGGGGATTGAGCACGATGCTTTTTGGAGCAGCGAGAACACTGTCAGCCCACGGCGCTTGTGAAAGAGCCTTTACCAGACTTCTGCAATTGGGTGCACTGCACACGCAAGCCCGGTGCTCTCCGGCTTCTTGCTTCGCCTTCCGTTGTCTGGACACAAGAGAAGCCCAGCCACGGCATCCTACTCGGCCGCTTGTCGGCGTGTGTACTGCCCGCATACGCACGGGTGCTGTGCTCGGCTTCCCCTCAGCTCCAGAAGGTGCGATTCGTCCGAGCTTGCGAGACGAGCGTGGCTGCCACTCTCCTGCCTGCAGAATTCGCCTTACAGCCTCGGGAAGGAGGATGCTGCACGGCACTTAGTTGTGCTGCTGCTGCTGCTGCTGCTGCCTTGTCCTCTTGCAGAGCTCTGTAGAAGCAAATGCACTTGCCTTCAGTGGCCGGGTTGAAGAGAGCACGACGGCAGGATGCAGCGGAGCAGGGAAGTACAGAGCGCAGCGGTGAGATCGATGTTGCTTACGTGCAGAAGGCGCAGGTGCAGGCTTCTACAGCCGTTCTCCAGGAGAGCAGCTGCTGGAGGTCGACGACGGTAGCTGCGAGGCTGAAAACAAGGCATAGGACGTCTGTCTTAGAAGAAAGGCACAGGGGCCACAGTGTGATGGGCGCCTTTTGAAGGCTGCTTGGAGAAGGGACACTTTCGGAGAGCCTTCTGCGTTGACCTGTGCTCCGGGCTGAGCTCTAGCTGCAGGGACTCTGAAAGGCTGAAAGACTAGGAAAGTGCTTGTGTCCACGCTGGGGATTGAGCACGATGCTTTTTGGAGCAGCGAGAACACTGTCAGCCCACGGCGCTTGTGAAGGAGCCTTTACCAGACTTCTGCAATTGGGTGCACTGCACACGCAAGCCCGGTGCTCTCCGGCTTCTTGCTTCGCCTTCCGTTGTCTGGACACAAGAGAAGCCCAGCCACGGCATCCTACTCGGCCGCTTGTCGGCGTGTGTACTGCCCGCATACGCACGGGTGCTGTGCTCGGCTTCCCCTCAGCTCCAGAAGGTGCGATTCGTCCGAGCTTGCGAGACGAGCGTGGCTGCCACTCTCCTGCCTGCAGAATTCGCCTTACAGCCTCGGGAAGGAGGATGCTGCACGGCACTTAGTTGTGCTGCTGCTGCTGCTGCTGCTGCTGCTGCTGCTGCTGCTGCCTTGTCCTCTTGCAGAGCTCTGTAGGAGCAAATGCACTTGCCTTCAGTGGCCGGGTTGAAGAGAGCACGACGGCAGGATGCAGCGGAGCAGGGAAGTACAGAGCGCAGCGGTGAGATCGATGTTGCTTACGTGCAGAAGGCGCAGGTGCAGGCTTCTACAGCCGTTCTCCAGGAGAGCAGCTGCTGGAGGTCGACGACGGTAGCTGCGAGGCTGAAAACAAGGCATAGGACGTCTGTCTTAGAAGAAAGGCACAGGGGCCACAGTGTGATGGGCGCCTTTTGAAGGCTGCTTGGAGAAGGGACACTTTCGGAGAGCCTTCTGCGTTGACCTGTGCTCCGGGCTGAGCTCTAGCTGCAGGGACTCTGAAAGGCTGAAAGACTAGGAAAGTGCTTGTGTCCACGCTGGGGATTGAGCACGATGCTTTTTGGAGCAGCGAGAACACTGTCAGCCCACGGCGCTTGTGAAGGAGCCTTTACCAGACTTCTGCAATTGGGTGCACTGCACACGCAAGCCCGGTGCTCTCCGGCTTCTTGCTTCGCCTTCCGTTGTCTGGACACAAGAGAAGCCCAGCCACGGCATCCTACTCGGCCGCTTGTCGGCGTGTGTACTGCCCGCATACGCACGGGTGCTGTGCTCGGCTTCCCCTCAGCTCCAGAAGGTGCGATTCGTCCGAGCTTGCGAGACGAGCGTGGCTGCCACTCTCCTGCCTGCAGAATTCGCCTTACAGCCTCGGGAAGGAGGATGCTGCACGGCACTTAGTTGTGCTGCTGCTGCTGCTGCTGCTGCCTTGTCCTCTTGCAGAGCTCTGTAGAAGCAAATGCACTTGCCTTCAGTGGCCGGGTTGAAGAGAGCACGACGGCAGGATGCAGCGGAGCAGGGAAGTATAGAGCGCAGCGGTGAGATCGATGTTGCTTACGTGCAGAAGGCGCAGGTGCAGGCTTCTACAGCCGTTCTCCAGGAGAGCAGCTGCTGGAGGTCGACGACGGTAGCTGCGAGGCTGAAAACAAGGCATAGGACGTCTGTCTTAGAAGAAAGGCACAGGGGCCACAGTGTGATGGGCGCCTTTTGAAGGCTGCTTGGAGAAGGGACACTTTCGGAGAGCCTTCTGCGTTGACCTGTGCTCCGGGCTGAGCTCTAGCTGCAGGGACTCTGAAAGGCTGAAAGACTAGGAAAGTGCTTGTGTCCACGCTGGGGATTGAGCACGATGCTTTTTGGAGCAGCGAGAACACTGTCAGCCCACGGCGCTTGTGAAGGAGCCTTTACCAGACTTCTGCAATTGGGTGCACTGCACACGCAAGCCCGGTGCTCTCCGGCTTCTTGCTTCGCCTTCCGTTGTCTGGACACAAGAGAAGCCCAGCCACGGCATCCTACTCGGCCGCTTGTCGGCGTGTGTACTGCCCGCATACGCACGGGTGCTGTGCTCGGCTTCCCCTCAGCTCCAGAAGGTGCGATTCGTCCGAGCTTGCGAGACGAGCGTGGCTGCCACTCTCCTGCCTGCAGAATTCGCCTTACAGCCTCGGGAAGGAGGATGCTGCACGGCACTTAGTTGTGCTGCTGCTGCTGCTGCTGCTGCCTTGTCCTCTTGCAGAGCTCTGTAGAAGCAAATGCACTTGCCTTCAGTGGCCGGGTTGAAGAGAGCACGACGGCAGGATGCAGCGGAGCAGGGAAGTACAGAGCGCAGCGGTGAGATCGATGTTGCTTACGTGCAGAAGGCGCAGGTGCAGGCTTCTACAGCCGTTCTCCAGGAGAGCAGCTGCTGGAGGTCGACGACGGTAGCTGCGAGGCTGAAAACAAGGCATAGGACGTCTGTCTTAGAAGAAAGGCACAGGGGCCACAGTGTGATGGGCGCCTTTTGAAGGCTGCTTGGAGAAGGGACACTTTCGGAGAGCCTTCTGCGTTGACCTGTGCTCCGGGCTGAGCTCTAGCTGCAGGGACTCTGAAAGGCTGAAAGACTAGGAAAGTGCTTGTGTCCACGCTGGGGATTGAGCACGATGCTTTTTGGAGCAGCGAGAACACTGTCAGCCCACGGCGCTTGTGAAGGAGCCTTTACCAGACTTCTGCAATTGGGTGCACTGCACACGCAAGCCCGGTGCTCTCCGGCTTCTTGCTTCGCCTTCCGTTGTCTGGACACAAGAGAAGCCCAGCCACGGCATCCTACTCGGCCGCTTGTCGGCGTGTGTACTGCCCGCATACGCACGGGTGCTGTGCTCGGCTTCCCCTCAGCTCCAGAAGGTGCGATTCGTCCGAGCTTGCGAGACGAGCGTGGCTGCCACTCTCCTGCCTGCAGAATTCGCCTTACAGCCTCGGGAAGGAGGATGCTGCACGGCACTTAGTTGTGCTGCTGCTGCTGCTGCTGCTGCTGCTGCTGCTGCTGCTGCTGCTGCTGCTGCTGCCTTGTCCTCTTGCAGAGCTCTGTAGGAGCAAATGCACTTGCCTTCAGTGGCCGGGTTGAAGAGAGCACGACGGCAGGATGCAGCGGAGCAGGGAAGTACAGAGCGCAGCGGTGAGATCGATGTTGCTTACGTGCAGAAGGCGCAGGTGCAGGCTTCTACAGCCGTTCTCCAGGAGAGCAGCTGCTGGAGGTCGACGACGGTAGCTGCGAGGCTGAAAACAAGGCATAGGACGTCTGTCTTAGAAGAAAGGCACAGGGGCCACAGTGTGATGGGCGCCTTTTGAAGGCTGCTTGGAGAAGGGACACTTTCGGAGAGCCTTCTGCGTTGACCTGTGCTCCGGGCTGAGCTCTAGCTGCAGGGACTCTGAAAGGCTGAAAGACTAGGAAAGTGCTTGTGTCCACGCTGGGGATTGAGCACGATGCTTTTTGGAGCAGCGAGAACACTGTCAGCCCACGGCGCTTGTGAAGGAGCCTTTACCAGACTTCTGCAATTGGGTGCACTGCACACGCAAGCCCGGTGCTCTCCGGCTTCTTGCTTCGCCTTCCGTTGTCTGGACACAAGAGAAGCCCAGCCACGGCATCCTACTCGGCCGCTTGTCGGCGTGTGTACTGCCCGCATACGCACGGGTGCTGTGCTCGGCTTCCCCTCAGCTCCAGAAGGTGCGATTCGTCCGAGCTTGCGAGACGAGCGTGGCTGCCACTCTCCTGCCTGCAGAATTCGCCTTACAGCCTCGGGAAGGAGGATGCTGCACGGCACTTAGTTGTGCTGCTGCTGCTGCTGCTGCTGCTGCTGCTGCTGCTGCTGCCTTGTCCTCTTGCAGAGCTCTGTAGGAGCAAATGCACTTGCCTTCAGTGGCCGGGTTGAAGAGAGCACGACGGCAGGATGCAGCGGAGCAGGGAAGTACAGAGCGCAGCGGTGAGATCGATGTTGCTTACGTGCAGAAGGCGCAGGTGCAGGCTTCTACAGCCGTTCTCCAGGAGAGCAGCTGCTGGAGGTCGACGACGGTAGCTGCGAGGCTGAAAACAAGGCATAGGACGTCTGTCTTAGAAGAAAGGCACAGGGGCCACAGTGTGATGGGCGCCTTTTGAAGGCTGCTTGGAGAAGGGACACTTTCGGAGAGCCTTCTGCGTTGACCTGTGCTCCGGGCTGAGCTCTAGCTGCAGGGACTCTGAAAGGCTGAAAGACTAGGAAAGTGCTTGTGTCCACGCTGGGGATTGAGCACGATGCTTTTTGGAGCAGCGAGAACACTGTCAGCCCACGGCGCTTGTGAAGGAGCCTTTACCAGACTTCTGCAATTGGGTGCACTGCACACGCAAGCCCGGTGCTCTCCGGCTTCTTGCTTCGCCTTCCGTTGTCTGGACACAAGAGAAGCCCAGCCACGGCATCCTACTCGGCCGCTTGTCGGCGTGTGTACTGCCCGCATACGCACGGGTGCTGTGCTCGGCTTCCCCTCAGCTCCAGAAGGTGCGATTCGTCCGAGCTTGCGAGACGAGCGTGGCTGCCACTCTCCTGCCTGCAGAATTCGCCTTACAGCCTCGGGAAGGAGGATGCTGCACGGCACTTAGTTGTGCTGCTGCTGCTGCTGCTGCTGCTGCTGCTGCTGCTGCCTTGTCCTCTTGCAGAGCTCTGTAGGAGCAAATGCACTTGCCTTCAGTGGCCGGGTTGAAGAGAGCACGACGGCAGGATGCAGCGGAGCAGGGAAGTACAGAGCGCAGCGGTGAGATCGATGTTGCTTACGTGCAGAAGGCGCAGGTGCAGGCTTCTACAGCCGTTCTCCAGGAGAGCAGCTGCTGGAGGTCGACGACGGTAGCTGCGAGGCTGAAAACAAGGCATAGGACGTCTGTCTTAGAAGAAAGGCACAGGGGCCACAGTGTGATGGGCGCCTTTTGAAGGCTGCTTGGAGAAGGGACACTTTCGGAGAGCCTTCTGCGTTGACCTGTGCTCCGGGCTGAGCTCTAGCTGCAGGGACTCTGAAAGGCTGAAAGACTAGGAAAGTGCTTGTGTCCACGCTGGGGATTGAGCACGATGCTTTTTGGAGCAGCGAGAACACTGTCAGCCCACGGCGCTTGTGAAGGAGCCTTTACCAGACTTCTGCAATTGGGTGCACTGCACACGCAAGCCCGGTGCTCTCCGGCTTCTTGCTTCGCCTTCCGTTGTCTGGACACAAGAGAAGCCCAGCCACGGCATCCTACTCGGCCGCTTGTCGGCGTGTGTACTGCCCGCATACGCACGGGTGCTGTGCTCGGCTTCCCCTCAGCTCCAGAAGGTGCGATTCGTCCGAGCTTGCGAGACGAGCGTGGCTGCCACTCTCCTGCCTGCAGAATTCGCCTTACAGCCTCGGGAAGGAGGATGCTGCACGGCACTTAGTTGTGCTGCTGCTGCTGCTGCTGCTGCTGCTGCTGCTGCTGCTGCCTTGTCCTCTTGCAGAGCTCTGTAGGAGCAAATGCACTTGCCTTCAGTGGCCGGGTTGAAGAGAGCACGACGGCAGGATGCAGCGGAGCAGGGAAGTACAGAGGGCAGCGGTGAGATCGATGTTGCTTACGTGCAGAAGGCGCAGGTGCAGGCTTCTACAGCCGTTCTCCAGGAGAGCAGCTGCTGGAGGTCGACGACGGTAGCTGCGAGGCTGAAAACAAGGCATAGGACGTCTGTCTTAGAAGAAAGGCACAGGGGCCACAGTGTGATGGGCGCCTTTTGAAGGCTGCTTGGAGAAGGGACACTTTCGGAGAGCCTTCTGCGTTGACCTGTGCTCCGGGCTGAGCTCTAGCTGCAGGGACTCTGAAAGGCTGAAAGACTAGGAAAGTGCTTGTGTCCACGCTGGGGATTGAGCACGATGCTTTTTGGAGCAGCGAGAACACTGTCAGCCCACGGCGCTTGTGAAGGAGCCTTTACCAGACTTCTGCAATTGGGTGCACTGCACACGCAAGCCCGGTGCTCTCCGGCTTCTTGCTTCGCCTTCCGTTGTCTGGACACAAGAGAAGCCCAGCCACGGCATCCTACTCGGCCGCTTGTCGGCGTGTGTACTGCCCGCATACGCACGGGTGCTGTGCTCGGCTTCCCCTCAGCTCCAGAAGGTGCGATTCGTCCGAGCTTGCGAGACGAGCGTGGCTGCCACTCTCCTGCCTGCAGAATTCGCCTTACAGCCTCGGGAAGGAGGATGCTGCACGGCACTTAGTTGTGCTGCTGCTGCTGCTGCTGCTGCCTTGTCCTCTTGCAGAGCTCTGTAGAAGCAAATGCACTTGCCTTCAGTGGCCGGGTTGAAGAGAGCACGACGGCAGGATGCAGCGGAGCAGGGAAGTACAGAGCGCAGCGGTGAGATCGATGTTGCTTACGTGCAGAAGGCGCAGGTGCAGGCTTCTACAGCCGTTCTCCAGGAGAGCAGCTGCTGGAGGTCGACGACGGTAGCTGCGAGGCTGAAAACAAGGCATAGGACGTCTGTCTTAGAAGAAAGGCACAGGGGCCACAGTGTGATGGGCGCCTTTTGAAGGCTGCTTGGAGAAGGGACACTTTCGGAGAGCCTTCTGCGTTGACCTGTGCTCCGGGCTGAGCTCTAGCTGCAGGGACTCTGAAAGGCTGAAAGACTAGGAAAGTGCTTGTGTCCACGCTGGGGATTGAGCACGATGCTTTTTGGAGCAGCGAGAACACTGTCAGCCCACGGCGCTTGTGAAGGAGCCTTTACCAGACTTCTGCAATTGGGTGCACTGCACACGCAAGCCCGGTGCTCTCCGGCTTCTTGCTTCGCCTTCCGTTGTCTGGACACAAGAGAAGCCCAGCCACGGCATCCTACTCGGCCGCTTGTCGGCGTGTGTACTGCCCGCATACGCACGGGTGCTGTGCTCGGCTTCCCCTCAGCTCCAGAAGGTGCGATTCGTCCGAGCTTGCGAGACGAGCGTGGCTGCCACTCTCCTGCCTGCAGAATTCGCCTTACAGCCTCGGGAAGGAGGATGCTGCACGGCACTTAGTTGTGCTGCTGCTGCTGCTGCTGCTGCTGCTGCTGCTGCTGCCTTGTCCTCTTGCAGAGCTCTGTAGGAGCAAATGCACTTGCCTTCAGTGGCCGGGTTGAAGAGAGCACGACGGCAGGATGCAGCGGAGCAGGGAAGTACAGAGCGCAGCGGTGAGATCGATGTTGCTTACGTGCAGAAGGCGCAGGTGCAGGCTTCTACAGCCGTTCTCCAGGAGAGCAGCTGCTGGAGGTCGACGACGGTAGCTGCGAGGCTGAAAACAAGGCATAGGACGTCTGTCTTAGAAGAAAGGCACAGGGGCCACAGTGTGATGGGCGCCTTTTGAAGGCTGCTTGGAGAAGGGACACTTTCGGAGAGCCTTCTGCGTTGACCTGTGCTCCGGGCTGAGCTCTAGCTGCAGGGACTCTGAAAGGCTGAAAGACTAGGAAAGTGCTTGTGTCCACGCTGGGGATTGAGCACGATGCTTTTTGGAGCAGCGAGAACACTGTCAGCCCACGGCGCTTGTGAAGGAGCCTTTACCAGACTTCTGCAATTGGGTGCACTGCACACGCAAGCCCGGTGCTCTCCGGCTTCTTGCTTCGCCTTCCGTTGTCTGGACACAAGAGAAGCCCAGCCACGGCATCCTACTCGGCCGCTTGTCGGCGTGTGTACTGCCCGCATACGCACGGGTGCTGTGCTCGGCTTCCCCTCAGCTCCAGAAGGTGCGATTCGTCCGAGCTTGCGAGACGAGCGTGGCTGCCACTCTCCTGCCTGCAGAATTCGCCTTACAGCCTCGGGAAGGAGGATGCTGCACGGCACTTAGTTGTGCTGCTGCTGCTGCTGCTGCTGCTGCTGCTGCTGCTGCTGCCTTGTCCTCTTGCAGAGCTCTGTAGGAGCAAATGCACTTGCCTTCAGTGGCCGGGTTGAAGAGAGCACGACGGCAGGATGCAGCGGAGCAGGGAAGTACAGAGCGCAGCGGTGAGATCGATGTTGCTTACGTGCAGAAGGCGCAGGTGCAGGCTTCTACAGCCGTTCTCCAGGAGAGCAGCTGCTGGAGGTCGACGACGGTAGCTGCGAGGCTGAAAACAAGGCATAGGACGTCTGTCTTAGAAGAAAGGCACAGGGGCCACAGTGTGATGGGCGCCTTTTGAAGGCTGCTTGGAGAAGGGACACTTTCGGAGAGCCTTCTGCGTTGACCTGTGCTCCGGGCTGAGCTCTAGCTGCAGGGACTCTGAAAGGCTGAAAGACTAGGAAAGTGCTTGTGTCCACGCTGGGGATTGAGCACGATGCTTTTTGGAGCAGCGAGAACACTGTCAGCCCACGGCGCTTGTGAAGGAGCCTTTACCAGACTTCTGCAATTGGGTGCACTGCACACGCAAGCCCGGTGCTCTCCGGCTTCTTGCTTCGCCTTCCGTTGTCTGGACACAAGAGAAGCCCAGCCACGGCATCCTACTCGGCCGCTTGTCGGCGTGTGTACTGCCCGCATACGCACGGGTGCTGTGCTCGGCTTCCCCTCAGCTCCAGAAGGTGCGATTCGTCCGAGCTTGCGAGACGAGCGTGGCTGCCACTCTCCTGCCTGCAGAATTCGCCTTACAGCCTCGGGAAGGAGGATGCTGCACGGCACTTAGTTGTGCTGCTGCTGCTGCTGCTGCTGCTGCTGCTGCTGCTGCTGCCTTGTCCTCTTGCAGAGCTCTGTAGGAGCAAATGCACTTGCCTTCAGTGGCCGGGTTGAAGAGAGCACGACGGCAGGATGCAGCGGAGCAGGGAAGTACAGAGCGCAGCGGTGAGATCGATGTTGCTTACGTGCAGAAGGCGCAGGTGCAGGCTTCTACAGCCGTTCTCCAGGAGAGCAGCTGCTGGAGGTCGACGACGGTAGCTGCGAGGCTGAAAACAAGGCATAGGACGTCTGTCTTAGAAGAAAGGCACAGGGGCCACAGTGTGATGGGCGCCTTTTGAAGGCTGCTTGGAGAAGGGACACTTTCGGAGAGCCTTCTGCGTTGACCTGTGCTCCGGGCTGAGCTCTAGCTGCAGGGACTCTGAAAGGCTGAAAGACTAGGAAAGTGCTTGTGTCCACGCTGGGGATTGAGCACGATGCTTTTTGGAGCAGCGAGAACACTGTCAGCCCACGGCGCTTGTGAAGGAGCCTTTACCAGACTTCTGCAATTGGGTGCACTGCACACGCAAGCCCGGTGCTCTCCGGCTTCTTGCTTCGCCTTCCGTTGTCTGGACACAAGAGAAGCCCAGCCACGGCATCCTACTCGGCCGCTTGTCGGCGTGTGTACTGCCCGCATACGCACGGGTGCTGTGCTCGGCTTCCCCTCAGCTCCAGAAGGTGCGATTCGTCCGAGCTTGCGAGACGAGCGTGGCTGCCACTCTCCTGCCTGCAGAATTCGCCTTACAGCCTCGGGAAGGAGGATGCTGCACGGCACTTAGTTGTGCTGCTGCTGCTGCTGCTGCTGCTGCTGCTGCTGCTGCTGCCTTGTCCTCTTGCAGAGCTCTGTAGGAGCAAATGCACTTGCCTTCAGTGGCCGGGTTGAAGAGAGCACGACGGCAGGATGCAGCGGAGCAGGGAAGTACAGAGCGCAGCGGTGAGATCGATGTTGCTTACGTGCAGAAGGCGCAGGTGCAGGCTTCTACAGCCGTTCTCCAGGAGAGCAGCTGCTGGAGGTCGACGACGGTAGCTGCGAGGCTGAAAACAAGGCATAGGACGTCTGTCTTAGAAGAAAGGCACAGGGGCCACAGTGTGATGGGCGCCTTTTGAAGGCTGCTTGGAGAAGGGACACTTTCGGAGAGCCTTCTGCGTTGACCTGTGCTCCGGGCTGAGCTCTAGCTGCAGGGACTCTGAAAGGCTGAAAGACTAGGAAAGTGCTTGTGTCCACGCTGGGGATTGAGCACGATGCTTTTTGGAGCAGCGAGAACACTGTCAGCCCACGGCGCTTGTGAAGGAGCCTTTACCAGACTTCTGCAATTGGGTGCACTGCACACGCAAGCCCGGTGCTCTCCGGCTTCTTGCTTCGCCTTCCGTTGTCTGGACACAAGAGAAGCCCAGCCACGGCATCCTACTCGGCCGCTTGTCGGCGTGTGTACTGCCCGCATACGCACGGGTGCTGTGCTCGGCTTCCCCTCAGCTCCAGAAGGTGCGATTCGTCCGAGCTTGCGAGACGAGCGTGGCTGCCACTCTCCTGCCTGCAGAATTCGCCTTACAGCCTCGGGAAGGAGGATGCTGCACGGCACTTAGTTGTGCTGCTGCTGCTGCTGCTGCTGCTGCTGCTGCTGCTGCTGCTGCTGCTGCTGCTGCCTTGTCCTCTTGCAGAGCTCTGTAGGAGCAAATGCACTTGCCTTCAGTGGCCGGGTTGAAGAGAGCACGACGGCAGGATGCAGCGGAGCAGGGAAGTACAGAGCGCAGCGGTGAGATCGATGTTGCTTACGTGCAGAAGGCGCAGGTGCAGGCTTCTACAGCCGTTCTCCAGGAGAGCAGCTGCTGGAGGTCGACGACGGTAGCTGCGAGGCTGAAAACAAGGCATAGGACGTCTGTCTTAGAAGAAAGGCACAGGGGCCACAGTGTGATGGGCGCCTTTTGAAGGCTGCTTGGAGAAGGGACACTTTCGGAGAGCCTTCTGCGTTGACCTGTGCTCCGGGCTGAGCTCTAGCTGCAGGGACTCTGAAAGGCTGAAAGACTAGGAAAGTGCTTGTGTCCACGCTGGGGATTGAGCACGATGCTTTTTGGAGCAGCGAGAACACTGTCAGCCCACGGCGCTTGTGAAGGAGCCTTTACCAGACTTCTGCAATTGGGTGCACTGCACACGCAAGCCCGGTGCTCTCCGGCTTCTTGCTTCGCCTTCCGTTGTCTGGACACAAGAGAAGCCCAGCCACGGCATCCTACTCGGCCGCTTGTCGGCGTGTGTACTGCCCGCATACGCACGGGTGCTGTGCTCGGCTTCCCCTCAGCTCCAGAAGGTGCGATTCGTCCGAGCTTGCGAGACGAGCGTGGCTGCCACTCTCCTGCCTGCAGAATTCGCCTTACAGCCTCGGGAAGGAGGATGCTGCACGGCACTTAGTTGTGCTGCTGCTGCTGCTGCTGCTGCTGCTGCTGCTGCTGCTGCCTTGTCCTCTTGCAGAGCTCTGTAGGAGCAAATGCACTTGCCTTCAGTGGCCGGGTTGAAGAGAGCACGACGGCAGGATGCAGCGGAGCAGGGAAGTACAGAGCGCAGCGGTGAGATCGATGTTGCTTACGTGCAGAAGGCGCAGGTGCAGGCTTCTACAGCCGTTCTCCAGGAGAGCAGCTGCTGGAGGTCGACGACGGTAGCTGCGAGGCTGAAAACAAGGCATAGGACGTCTGTCTTAGAAGAAAGGCACAGGGGCCACAGTGTGATGGGCGCCTTTTGAAGGCTGCTTGGAGAAGGGACACTTTCGGAGAGCCTTCTGCGTTGACCTGTGCTCCGGGCTGAGCTCTAGCTGCAGGGACTCTGAAAGGCTGAAAGACTAGGAAAGTGCTTGTGTCCACGCTGGGGATTGAGCACGATGCTTTTTGGAGCAGCGAGAACACTGTCAGCCCACGGCGCTTGTGAAGGAGCCTTTACCAGACTTCTGCAATTGGGTGCACTGCACACGCAAGCCCGGTGCTCTCCGGCTTCTTGCTTCGCCTTCCGTTGTCTGGACACAAGAGAAGCCCAGCCACGGCATCCTACTCGGCCGCTTGTCGGCGTGTGTACTGCCCGCATACGCACGGGTGCTGTGCTCGGCTTCCCCTCAGCTCCAGAAGGTGCGATTCGTCCGAGCTTGCGAGACGAGCGTGGCTGCCACTCTCCTGCCTGCAGAATTCGCCTTACAGCCTCGGGAAGGAGGATGCTGCACGGCACTTAGTTGTGCTGCTGCTGCTGCTGCTGCTGCTGCTGCTGCTGCTGCCTTGTCCTCTTGCAGAGCTCTGTAGGAGCAAATGCACTTGCCTTCAGTGGCCGGGTTGAAGAGAGCACGACGGCAGGATGCAGCGGAGCAGGGAAGTACAGAGCGCAGCGGTGAGATCGATGTTGCTTACGTGCAGAAGGCGCAGGTGCAGGCTTCTACAGCCGTTCTCCAGGAGAGCAGCTGCTGGAGGTCGACGACGGTAGCTGCGAGGCTGAAAACAAGGCATAGGACGTCTGTCTTAGAAGAAAGGCACAGGGGCCACAGTGTGATGGGCGCCTTTTGAAGGCTGCTTGGAGAAGGGACACTTTCGGAGAGCCTTCTGCGTTGACCTGTGCTCCGGGCTGAGCTCTAGCTGCAGGGACTCTGAAAGGCTGAAAGACTAGGAAAGTGCTTGTGTCCACGCTGGGGATTGAGCACGATGCTTTTTGGAGCAGCGAGAACACTGTCAGCCCACGGCGCTTGTGAAGGAGCCTTTACCAGACTTCTGCAATTGGGTGCACTGCACACGCAAGCCCGGTGCTCTCCGGCTTCTTGCTTCGCCTTCCGTTGTCTGGACAGGCATCCTACTCGGCCGCTTGTCGGCGTGTGTACTGCCCGCATACGCACGGGTGCTGTGCTCGGCTTCCCCTCAGCTCCAGAAGGTGCGATTCGTCCGAGCTTGCGAGACGAGCGTGGCTGCCACTCTCCTGCCTGCAGAATTCGCCTTACAGCCTCGGGAAGGAGGATGCTGCACGGCACTTAGTTGTGCTGCTGCTGCTGCTGCTGCTGCTGCTGCTGCTGCTGCCTTGTCCTCTTGCAGAGCTCTGTAGGAGCAAATGCACTTGCCTTCAGTGGCCGGGTTGAAGAGAGCACGACGGCAGGATGCAGCGGAGCAGGGAAGTACAGAGCGCAGCGGTGAGATCGATGTTGCTTACGTGCAGAAGGCGCAGGTGCAGGCTTCTACAGCCGTTCTCCAGGAGAGCAGCTGCTGGAGGTCGACGACGGTAGCTGCGAGGCTGAAAACAAGGCATAGGACGTCTGTCTTAGAAGAAAGGCACAGGGGCCACAGTGTGATGGGCGCCTTTTGAAGGCTGCTTGGAGAAGGGACACTTTCGGAGAGCCTTCTGCGTTGACCTGTGCTCCGGGCTGAGCTCTAGCTGCAGGGACTCTGAAAGGCTGAAAGACTAGGAAAGTGCTTGTGTCCACGCTGGGGATTGAGCACGATGCTTTTTGGAGCAGCGAGAACACTGTCAGCCCACGGCGCTTGTGAAGGAGCCTTTACCAGACTTCTGCAATTGGGTGCACTGCACACGCAAGCCCGGTGCTCTCCGGCTTCTTGCTTCGCCTTCCGTTGTCTGGACACAAGAGAAGCCCAGCCACGGCATCCTACTCGGCCGCTTGTCGGCGTGTGTACTGCCCGCATACGCACGGGTGCTGTGCTCGGCTTCCCCTCAGCTCCAGAAGGTGCGATTCGTCCGAGCTTGCGAGACGAGCGTGGCTGCCACTCTCCTGCCTGCAGAATTCGCCTTACAGCCTCGGGAAGGAGGATGCTGCACGGCACTTAGTTGTGCTGCTGCTGCTGCTGCTGCTGCTGCTGCTGCTGCTGCTGCCTTGTCCTCTTGCAGAGCTCTGTAGGAGCAAATGCACTTGCCTTCAGTGGCCGGGTTGAAGAGAGCACGACGGCAGGATGCAGCGGAGCAGGGAAGTACAGAGGGCAGCGGTGAGATCGATGTTGCTTACGTGCAGAAGGCGCAGGTGCAGGCTTCTACAGCCGTTCTCCAGGAGAGCAGCTGCTGGAGGTCGACGACGGTAGCTGCGAGGCTGAAAACAAGGCATAGGACGTCTGTCTTAGAAGAAAGGCACAGGGGCCACAGTGTGATGGGCGCCTTTTGAAGGCTGCTTGGAGAAGGGACACTTTCGGAGAGCCTTCTGCGTTGACCTGTGCTCCGGGCTGAGCTCTAGCTGCAGGGACTCTGAAAGGCTGAAAGACTAGGAAAGTGCTTGTGTCCACGCTGGGGATTGAGCACGATGCTTTTTGGAGCAGCGAGAACACTGTCAGCCCACGGCGCTTGTGAAGGAGCCTTTACCAGACTTCTGCAATTGGGTGCACTGCACACGCAAGCCCGGTGCTCTCCGGCTTCTTGCTTCGCCTTCCGTTGTCTGGACACAAGAGAAGCCCAGCCACGGCATCCTACTCGGCCGCTTGTCGGCGTGTGTACTGCCCGCATACGCACGGGTGCTGTGCTCGGCTTCCCCTCAGCTCCAGAAGGTGCGATTCGTCCGAGCTTGCGAGACGAGCGTGGCTGCCACTCTCCTGCCTGCAGAATTCGCCTTACAGCCTCGGGAAGGAGGATGCTGCACGGCACTTAGTTGTGCTGCTGCTGCTGCTGCTGCTGCCTTGTCCTCTTGCAGAGCTCTGTAGAAGCAAATGCACTTGCCTTCAGTGGCCGGGTTGAAGAGAGCACGACGGCAGGATGCAGCGGAGCAGGGAAGTACAGAGCGCAGCGGTGAGATCGATGTTGCTTACGTGCAGAAGGCGCAGGTGCAGGCTTCTACAGCCGTTCTCCAGGAGAGCAGCTGCTGGAGGTCGACGACGGTAGCTGCGAGGCTGAAAACAAGGCATAGGACGTCTGTCTTAGAAGAAAGGCACAGGGGCCACAGTGTGATGGGCGCCTTTTGAAGGCTGCTTGGAGAAGGGACACTTTCGGAGAGCCTTCTGCGTTGACCTGTGCTCCGGGCTGAGCTCTAGCTGCAGGGACTCTGAAAGGCTGAAAGACTAGGAAAGTGCTTGTGTCCACGCTGGGGATTGAGCACGATGCTTTTTGGAGCAGCGAGAACACTGTCAGCCCACGGCGCTTGTGAAGGAGCCTTTACCAGACTTCTGCAATTGGGTGCACTGCACACGCAAGCCCGGTGCTCTCCGGCTTCTTGCTTCGCCTTCCGTTGTCTGGACACAAGAGAAGCCCAGCCACGGCATCCTACTCGGCCGCTTGTCGGCGTGTGTACTGCCCGCATACGCACGGGTGCTGTGCTCGGCTTCCCCTCAGCTCCAGAAGGTGCGATTCGTCCGAGCTTGCGAGACGAGCGTGGCTGCCACTCTCCTGCCTGCAGAATTCGCCTTACAGCCTCGGGAAGGAGGATGCTGCACGGCACTTAGTTGTGCTGCTGCTGCTGCTGCTGCTGCTGCTGCTGCTGCTGCCTTGTCCTCTTGCAGAGCTCTGTAGGAGCAAATGCACTTGCCTTCAGTGGCCGGGTTGAAGAGAGCACGACGGCAGGATGCAGCGGAGCAGGGAAGTACAGAGCGCAGCGGTGAGATCGATGTTGCTTACGTGCAGAAGGCGCAGGTGCAGGCTTCTACAGCCGTTCTCCAGGAGAGCAGCTGCTGGAGGTCGACGACGGTAGCTGCGAGGCTGAAAACAAGGCATAGGACGTCTGTCTTAGAAGAAAGGCACAGGGGCCACAGTGTGATGGGCGCCTTTTGAAGGCTGCTTGGAGAAGGGACACTTTCGGAGAGCCTTCTGCGTTGACCTGTGCTCCGGGCTGAGCTCTAGCTGCAGGGACTCTGAAAGGCTGAAAGACTAGGAAAGTGCTTGTGTCCACGCTGGGGATTGAGCACGATGCTTTTTGGAGCAGCGAGAACACTGTCAGCCCACGGCGCTTGTGAAGGAGCCTTTACCAGACTTCTGCAATTGGGTGCACTGCACACGCAAGCCCGGTGCTCTCCGGCTTCTTGCTTCGCCTTCCGTTGTCTGGACACAAGAGAAGCCCAGCCACGGCATCCTACTCGGCCGCTTGTCGGCGTGTGTACTGCCCGCATACGCACGGGTGCTGTGCTCGGCTTCCCCTCAGCTCCAGAAGGTGCGATTCGTCCGAGCTTGCGAGACGAGCGTGGCTGCCACTCTCCTGCCTGCAGAATTCGCCTTACAGCCTCGGGAAGGAGGATGCTGCACGGCACTTAGTTGTGCTGCTGCTGCTGCTGCTGCTGCTGCTGCTGCTGCTGCTGCCTTGTCCTCTTGCAGAGCTCTGTAGGAGCAAAAAATGCACTTGCCTTCAGTGGCCGGGTTGAAGAGAGCACGACGGCAGGATGCAGCGGAGCAGGGAAGTACAGAGCGCAGCGGTGAGATCGATGTTGCTTACGTGCAGAAGGCGCAGGTGCAGGCTTCTACAGCCGTTCTCCAGGAGAGCAGCTGCTGGAGGTCGACGACGGTAGCTGCGAGGCTGAAAACAAGGCATAGGACGTCTGTCTTAGAAGAAAGGCACAGGGGCCACAGTGTGATGGGCGCCTTTTGAAGGCTGCTTGGAGAAGGGACACTTTCGGAGAGCCTTCTGCGTTGACCTGTGCTCCGGGCTGAGCTCTAGCTGCAGGGACTCTGAAAGGCTGAAAGACTAGGAAAGTGCTTGTGTCCACGCTGGGGATTGAGCACGATGCTTTTTGGAGCAGCGAGAACACTGTCAGCCCACGGCGCTTGTGAAGGAGCCTTTACCAGACTTCTGCAATTGGGTGCACTGCACACGCAAGCCCGGTGCGGTGCTCTCCGGCTTCTTGCTTCGCCTTCCGTTGTCTGGACACAAGAGAAGCCCAGCCACGGCATCCTACTCGGCCGCTTGTCGGCGTGTGTACTGCCCGCATACGCACGGGTGCTGTGCTCGGCTTCCCCTCAGCTCCAGAAGGTGCGATTCGTCCGAGCTTGCGAGACGAGCGTGGCTGCCACTCTCCTGCCTGCAGAATTCGCCTTACAGCCTCGGGAAGGAGGATGCTGCACGGCACTTAGTTGTGCTGCTGCTGCTGCTGCTGCTGCCTTGTCCTCTTGCAGAGCTCTGTAGAAGCAAATGCACTTGCCTTCAGTGGCCGGGTTGAAGAGAGCACGACGGCAGGATGCAGCGGAGCAGGGAAGTACAGAGCGCAGCGGTGAGATCGATGTTGCTTACGTGCAGAAGGCGCAGGTGCAGGCTTCTACAGCCGTTCTCCAGGAGAGCAGCTGCTGGAGGTCGACGACGGTAGCTGCGAGGCTGAAAACAAGGCATAGGACGTCTGTCTTAGAAGAAAGGCACAGGGGCCACAGTGTGATGGGCGCCTTTTGAAGGCTGCTTGGAGAAGGGACACTTTCGGAGAGCCTTCTGCGTTGACCTGTGCTCCGGGCTGAGCTCTAGCTGCAGGGACTCTGAAAGGCTGAAAGACTAGGAAAGTGCTTGTGTCCACGCTGGGGATTGAGCACGATGCTTTTTGGAGCAGCGAGAACACTGTCAGCCCACGGCGCTTGTGAAGGAGCCTTTACCAGACTTCTGCAATTGGGTGCACTGCACACGCAAGCCCGGTGCTCTCCGGCTTCTTGCTTCGCCTTCCGTTGTCTGGACACAAGAGAAGCCCAGCCACGGCATCCTACTCGGCCGCTTGTCGGCGTGTGTACTGCCCGCATACGCACGGGTGCTGTGCTCGGCTTCCCCTCAGCTCCAGAAGGTGCGATTCGTCCGAGCTTGCGAGACGAGCGTGGCTGCCACTCTCCTGCCTGCAGAATTCGCCTTACAGCCTCGGGAAGGAGGATGCTGCACGGCACTTAGTTGTGCTGCTGCTGCTGCTGCTGCTGCCTTGTCCTCTTGCAGAGCTCTGTAGAAGCAAATGCACTTGCCTTCAGTGGCCGGGTTGAAGAGAGCACGACGGCAGGATGCAGCGGAGCAGGGAAGTACAGAGCGCAGCGGTGAGATCGATGTTGCTTACGTGCAGAAGGCGCAGGTGCAGGCTTCTACAGCCGTTCTCCAGGAGAGCAGCTGCTGGAGGTCGACGACGGTAGCTGCGAGGCTGAAAACAAGGCATAGGACGTCTGTCTTAGAAGAAAGGCACAGGGGCCACAGTGTGATGGGCGCCTTTTGAAGGCTGCTTGGAGAAGGGACACTTTCGGAGAGCCTTCTGCGTTGACCTGTGCTCCGGGCTGAGCTCTAGCTGCAGGGACTCTGAAAGGCTGAAAGACTAGGAAAGTGCTTGTGTCCACGCTGGGGATTGAGCACGATGCTTTTTGGAGCAGCGAGAACACTGTCAGCCCACGGCGCTTGTGAAGGAGCCTTTACCAGACTTCTGCAATTGGGTGCACTGCACACGCAAGCCCGGTGCTCTCCGGCTTCTTGCTTCGCCTTCCGTTGTCTGGACACAAGAGAAGCCCAGCCACGGCATCCTACTCGGCCGCTTGTCGGCGTGTGTACTGCCCGCATACGCACGGGTGCTGTGCTCGGCTTCCCCTCAGCTCCAGAAGGTGCGATTCGTCCGAGCTTGCGAGACGAGCGTGGCTGCCACTCTCCTGCCTGCAGAATTCGCCTTACAGCCTCGGGAAGGAGGATGCTGCACGGCACTTAGTTGTGCTGCTGCTGCTGCTGCTGCTGCTGCTGCTGCTGCTGCTGCTGCTGCTGCTGCTGCCTTGTCCTCTTGCAGAGCTCTGTAGGAGCAAATGCACTTGCCTTCAGTGGCCGGGTTGAAGAGAGCACGACGGCAGGATGCAGCGGAGCAGGGAAGTACAGAGCGCAGCGGTGAGATCGATGTTGCTTACGTGCAGAAGGCGCAGGTGCAGGCTTCTACAGCCGTTCTCCAGGAGAGCAGCTGCTGGAGGTCGACGACGGTAGCTGCGAGGCTGAAAACAAGGCATAGGACGTCTGTCTTAGAAGAAAGGCACAGGGGCCACAGTGTGATGGGCGCCTTTTGAAGGCTGCTTGGAGAAGGGACACTTTCGGAGAGCCTTCTGCGTTGACCTGTGCTCCGGGCTGAGCTCTAGCTGCAGGGACTCTGAAAGGCTGAAAGACTAGGAAAGTGCTTGTGTCCACGCTGGGGATTGAGCACGATGCTTTTTGGAGCAGCGAGAACACTGTCAGCCCACGGCGCTTGTGAAGGAGCCTTTACCAGACTTCTGCAATTGGGTGCACTGCACACGCAAGCCCGGTGCTCTCCGGCTTCTTGCTTCGCCTTCCGTTGTCTGGACACAAGAGAAGCCCAGCCACGGCATCCTACTCGGCCGCTTGTCGGCGTGTGTACTGCCCGCATACGCACGGGTGCTGTGCTCGGCTTCCCCTCAGCTCCAGAAGGTGCGATTCGTCCGAGCTTGCGAGACGAGCGTGGCTGCCACTCTCCTGCCTGCAGAATTCGCCTTACAGCCTCGGGAAGGAGGATGCTGCACGGCACTTAGTTGTGCTGCTGCTGCTGCTGCTGCTGCTGCTGCTGCTGCTGCTGCCTTGTCCTCTTGCAGAGCTCTGTAGGAGCAAATGCACTTGCCTTCAGTGGCCGGGTTGAAGAGAGCACGACGGCAGGATGCAGCGGAGCAGGGAAGTACAGAGCGCAGCGGTGAGATCGATGTTGCTTACGTGCAGAAGGCGCAGGTGCAGGCTTCTACAGCCGTTCTCCAGGAGAGCAGCTGCTGGAGGTCGACGACGGTAGCTGCGAGGCTGAAAACAAGGCATAGGACGTCTGTCTTAGAAGAAAGGCACAGGGGCCACAGTGTGATGGGCGCCTTTTGAAGGCTGCTTGGAGAAGGGACACTTTCGGAGAGCCTTCTGCGTTGACCTGTGCTCCGGGCTGAGCTCTAGCTGCAGGGACTCTGAAAGGCTGAAAGACTAGGAAAGTGCTTGTGTCCACGCTGGGGATTGAGCACGATGCTTTTTGGAGCAGCGAGAACACTGTCAGCCCACGGCGCTTGTGAAGGAGCCTTTACCAGACTTCTGCAATTGGGTGCACTGCACACGCAAGCCCGGTGCTCTCCGGCTTCTTGCTTCGCCTTCCGTTGTCTGGACACAAGAGAAGCCCAGCCACGGCATCCTACTCGGCCGCTTGTCGGCGTGTGTACTGCCCGCATACGCACGGGTGCTGTGCTCGGCTTCCCCTCAGCTCCAGAAGGTGCGATTCGTCCGAGCTTGCGAGACGAGCGTGGCTGCCACTCTCCTGCCTGCAGAATTCGCCTTACAGCCTCGGGAAGGAGGATGCTGCACGGCACTTAGTTGTGCTGCTGCTGCTGCTGCTGCTGCTGCTGCTGCTGCTGCCTTGTCCTCTTGCAGAGCTCTGTAGGAGCAAATGCACTTGCCTTCAGTGGCCGGGTTGAAGAGAGCACGACGGCAGGATGCAGCGGAGCAGGGAAGTACAGAGCGCAGCGGTGAGATCGATGTTGCTTACGTGCAGAAGGCGCAGGTGCAGGCTTCTACAGCCGTTCTCCAGGAGAGCAGCTGCTGGAGGTCGACGACGGTAGCTGCGAGGCTGAAAACAAGGCATAGGACGTCTGTCTTAGAAGAAAGGCACAGGGGCCACAGTGTGATGGGCGCCTTTTGAAGGCTGCTTGGAGAAGGGACACTTTCGGAGAGCCTTCTGCGTTGACCTGTGCTCCGGGCTGAGCTCTAGCTGCAGGGACTCTGAAAGGCTGAAAGACTAGGAAAGTGCTTGTGTCCACGCTGGGGATTGAGCACGATGCTTTTTGGAGCAGCGAGAACACTGTCAGCCCACGGCGCTTGTGAAGGAGCCTTTACCAGACTTCTGCAATTGGGTGCACTGCACACGCAAGCCCGGTGCTCTCCGGCTTCTTGCTTCGCCTTCCGTTGTCTGGACACAAGAGAAGCCCAGCCACGGCATCCTACTCGGCCGCTTGTCGGCGTGTGTACTGCCCGCATACGCACGGGTGCTGTGCTCGGCTTCCCCTCAGCTCCAGAAGGTGCGATTCGTCCGAGCTTGCGAGACGAGCGTGGCTGCCACTCTCCTGCCTGCAGAATTCGCCTTACAGCCTCGGGAAGGAGGATGCTGCACGGCACTTAGTTGTGCTGCTGCTGCTGCTGCTGCTGCTGCTGCTGCTGCTGCTGCCTTGTCCTCTTGCAGAGCTCTGTAGGAGCAAATGCACTTGCCTTCAGTGGCCGGGTTGAAGAGAGCACGACGGCAGGATGCAGCGGAGCAGGGAAGTACAGAGGGCAGCGGTGAGATCGATGTTGCTTACGTGCAGAAGGCGCAGGTGCAGGCTTCTACAGCCGTTCTCCAGGAGAGCAGCTGCTGGAGGTCGACGACGGTAGCTGCGAGGCTGAAAACAAGGCATAGGACGTCTGTCTTAGAAGAAAGGCACAGGGGCCACAGTGTGATGGGCGCCTTTTGAAGGCTGCTTGGAGAAGGGACACTTTCGGAGAGCCTTCTGCGTTGACCTGTGCTCCGGGCTGAGCTCTAGCTGCAGGGACTCTGAAAGGCTGAAAGACTAGGAAAGTGCTTGTGTCCACGCTGGGGATTGAGCACGATGCTTTTTGGAGCAGCGAGAACACTGTCAGCCCACGGCGCTTGTGAAGGAGCCTTTACCAGACTTCTGCAATTGGGTGCACTGCACACGCAAGCCCGGTGCTCTCCGGCTTCTTGCTTCGCCTTCCGTTGTCTGGACACAAGAGAAGCCCAGCCACGGCATCCTACTCGGCCGCTTGTCGGCGTGTGTACTGCCCGCATACGCACGGGTGCTGTGCTCGGCTTCCCCTCAGCTCCAGAAGGTGCGATTCGTCCGAGCTTGCGAGACGAGCGTGGCTGCCACTCTCCTGCCTGCAGAATTCGCCTTACAGCCTCGGGAAGGAGGATGCTGCACGGCACTTAGTTGTGCTGCTGCTGCTGCTGCTGCTGCCTTGTCCTCTTGCAGAGCTCTGTAGAAGCAAATGCACTTGCCTTCAGTGGCCGGGTTGAAGAGAGCACGACGGCAGGATGCAGCGGAGCAGGGAAGTACAGAGCGCAGCGGTGAGATCGATGTTGCTTACGTGCAGAAGGCGCAGGTGCAGGCTTCTACAGCCGTTCTCCAGGAGAGCAGCTGCTGGAGGTCGACGACGGTAGCTGCGAGGCTGAAAACAAGGCATAGGACGTCTGTCTTAGAAGAAAGGCACAGGGGCCACAGTGTGATGGGCGCCTTTTGAAGGCTGCTTGGAGAAGGGACACTTTCGGAGAGCCTTCTGCGTTGACCTGTGCTCCGGGCTGAGCTCTAGCTGCAGGGACTCTGAAAGGCTGAAAGACTAGGAAAGTGCTTGTGTCCACGCTGGGGATTGAGCACGATGCTTTTTGGAGCAGCGAGAACACTGTCAGCCCACGGCGCTTGTGAAGGAGCCTTTACCAGACTTCTGCAATTGGGTGCACTGCACACGCAAGCCCGGTGCTCTCCGGCTTCTTGCTTCGCCTTCCGTTGTCTGGACACAAGAGAAGCCCAGCCACGGCATCCTACTCGGCCGCTTGTCGGCGTGTGTACTGCCCGCATACGCACGGGTGCTGTGCTCGGCTTCCCCTCAGCTCCAGAAGGTGCGATTCGTCCGAGCTTGCGAGACGAGCGTGGCTGCCACTCTCCTGCCTGCAGAATTCGCCTTACAGCCTCGGGAAGGAGGATGCTGCACGGCACTTAGTTGTGCTGCTGCTGCTGCTGCTGCTGCTGCTGCTGCTGCTGCCTTGTCCTCTTGCAGAGCTCTGTAGGAGCAAATGCACTTGCCTTCAGTGGCCGGGTTGAAGAGAGCACGACGGCAGGATGCAGCGGAGCAGGGAAGTACAGAGCGCAGCGGTGAGATCGATGTTGCTTACGTGCAGAAGGCGCAGGTGCAGGCTTCTACAGCCGTTCTCCAGGAGAGCAGCTGCTGGAGGTCGACGACGGTAGCTGCGAGGCTGAAAACAAGGCATAGGACGTCTGTCTTAGAAGAAAGGCACAGGGGCCACAGTGTGATGGGCGCCTTTTGAAGGCTGCTTGGAGAAGGGACACTTTCGGAGAGCCTTCTGCGTTGACCTGTGCTCCGGGCTGAGCTCTAGCTGCAGGGACTCTGAAAGGCTGAAAGACTAGGAAAGTGCTTGTGTCCACGCTGGGGATTGAGCACGATGCTTTTTGGAGCAGCGAGAACACTGTCAGCCCACGGCGCTTGTGAAGGAGCCTTTACCAGACTTCTGCAATTGGGTGCACTGCACACGCAAGCCCGGTGCTCTCCGGCTTCTTGCTTCGCCTTCCGTTGTCTGGACACAAGAGAAGCCCAGCCACGGCATCCTACTCGGCCGCTTGTCGGCGTGTGTACTGCCCGCATACGCACGGGTGCTGTGCTCGGCTTCCCCTCAGCTCCAGAAGGTGCGATTCGTCCGAGCTTGCGAGACGAGCGTGGCTGCCACTCTCCTGCCTGCAGAATTCGCCTTACAGCCTCGGGAAGGAGGATGCTGCACGGCACTTAGTTGTGCTGCTGCTGCTGCTGCTGCTGCTGCTGCTGCTGCTGCTGCCTTGTCCTCTTGCAGAGCTCTGTAGGAGCAAATGCACTTGCCTTCAGTGGCCGGGTTGAAGAGAGCACGACGGCAGGATGCAGCGGAGCAGGGAAGTACAGAGCGCAGCGGTGAGATCGATGTTGCTTACGTGCAGAAGGCGCAGGTGCAGGCTTCTACAGCCGTTCTCCAGGAGAGCAGCTGCTGGAGGTCGACGACGGTAGCTGCGAGGCTGAAAACAAGGCATAGGACGTCTGTCTTAGAAGAAAGGCACAGGGGCCACAGTGTGATGGGCGCCTTTTGAAGGCTGCTTGGAGAAGGGACACTTTCGGAGAGCCTTCTGCGTTGACCTGTGCTCCGGGCTGAGCTCTAGCTGCAGGGACTCTGAAAGGCTGAAAGACTAGGAAAGTGCTTGTGTCCACGCTGGGGATTGAGCACGATGCTTTTTGGAGCAGCGAGAACACTGTCAGCCCACGGCGCTTGTGAAGGAGCCTTTACCAGACTTCTGCAATTGGGTGCACTGCACACGCAAGCCCGGTGCTCTCCGGCTTCTTGCTTCGCCTTCCGTTGTCTGGACACAAGAGAAGCCCAGCCACGGCATCCTACTCGGCCGCTTGTCGGCGTGTGTACTGCCCGCATACGCACGGGTGCTGTGCTCGGCTTCCCCTCAGCTCCAGAAGGTGCGATTCGTCCGAGCTTGCGAGACGAGCGTGGCTGCCACTCTCCTGCCTGCAGAATTCGCCTTACAGCCTCGGGAAGGAGGATGCTGCACGGCACTTAGTTGTGCTGCTGCTGCTGCTGCTGCCTTGTCCTCTTGCAGAGCTCTGTAGAAGCAAATGCACTTGCCTTCAGTGGCCGGGTTGAAGAGAGCACGACGGCAGGATGCAGCGGAGCAGGGAAGTACAGAGCGCAGCGGTGAGATCGATGTTGCTTACGTGCAGAAGGCGCAGGTGCAGGCTTCTACAGCCGTTCTCCAGGAGAGCAGCTGCTGGAGGTCGACGACGGTAGCTGCGAGGCTGAAAACAAGGCATAGGACGTCTGTCTTAGAAGAAAGGCACAGGGGCCACAGTGTGATGGGCGCCTTTTGAAGGCTGCTTGGAGAAGGGACACTTTCGGAGAGCCTTCTGCGTTGACCTGTGCTCCGGGCTGAGCTCTAGCTGCAGGGACTCTGAAAGGCTGAAAGACTAGGAAAGTGCTTGTGTCCACGCTGGGGATTGAGCACGATGCTTTTTGGAGCAGCGAGAACACTGTCAGCCCACGGCGCTTGTGAAAGAGCCTTTACCAGACTTCTGCAATTGGGTGCACTGCACACGCAAGCCCGGTGCTCTCCGGCTTCTTGCTTCGCCTTCCGTTGTCTGGACACAAGAGAAGCCCAGCCACGGCATCCTACTCGGCCGCTTGTCGGCGTGTGTACTGCCCGCATACGCACGGGTGCTGTGCTCGGCTTCCCCTCAGCTCCAGAAGGTGCGATTCGTCCGAGCTTGCGAGACGAGCGTGGCTGCCACTCTCCTGCCTGCAGAATTCGCCTTACAGCCTCGGGAAGGAGGATGCTGCACGGCACTTAGTTGTGCTGCTGCTGCTGCTGCTGCTGCCTTGTCCTCTTGCAGAGCTCTGTAGAAGCAAATGCACTTGCCTTCAGTGGCCGGGTTGAAGAGAGCACGACGGCAGGATGCAGCGGAGCAGGGAAGTACAGAGCGCAGCGGTGAGATCGATGTTGCTTACGTGCAGAAGGCGCAGGTGCAGGCTTCTACAGCCGTTCTCCAGGAGAGCAGCTGCTGGAGGTCGACGACGGTAGCTGCGAGGCTGAAAACAAGGCATAGGACGTCTGTCTTAGAAGAAAGGCACAGGGGCCACAGTGTGATGGGCGCCTTTTGAAGGCTGCTTGGAGAAGGGACACTTTCGGAGAGCCTTCTGCGTTGACCTGTGCTCCGGGCTGAGCTCTAGCTGCAGGGACTCTGAAAGGCTGAAAGACTAGGAAAGTGCTTGTGTCCACGCTGGGGATTGAGCACGATGCTTTTTGGAGCAGCGAGAACACTGTCAGCCCACGGCGCTTGTGAAGGAGCCTTTACCAGACTTCTGCAATTGGGTGCACTGCACACGCAAGCCCGGTGCTCTCCGGCTTCTTGCTTCGCCTTCCGTTGTCTGGACACAAGAGAAGCCCAGCCACGGCATCCTACTCGGCCGCTTGTCGGCGTGTGTACTGCCCGCATACGCACGGGTGCTGTGCTCGGCTTCCCCTCAGCTCCAGAAGGTGCGATTCGTCCGAGCTTGCGAGACGAGCGTGGCTGCCACTCTCCTGCCTGCAGAATTCGCCTTACAGCCTCGGGAAGGAGGATGCTGCACGGCACTTAGTTGTGCTGCTGCTGCTGCTGCTGCTGCTGCTGCTGCTGCTGCTGCCTTGTCCTCTTGCAGAGCTCTGTAGGAGCAAATGCACTTGCCTTCAGTGGCCGGGTTGAAGAGAGCACGACGGCAGGATGCAGCGGAGCAGGGAAGTACAGAGCGCAGCGGTGAGATCGATGTTGCTTACGTGCAGAAGGCGCAGGTGCAGGCTTCTACAGCCGTTCTCCAGGAGAGCAGCTGCTGGAGGTCGACGACGGTAGCTGCGAGGCTGAAAACAAGGCATAGGACGTCTGTCTTAGAAGAAAGGCACAGGGGCCACAGTGTGATGGGCGCCTTTTGAAGGCTGCTTGGAGAAGGGACACTTTCGGAGAGCCTTCTGCGTTGACCTGTGCTCCGGGCTGAGCTCTAGCTGCAGGGACTCTGAAAGGCTGAAAGACTAGGAAAGTGCTTGTGTCCACGCTGGGGATTGAGCACGATGCTTTTTGGAGCAGCGAGAACACTGTCAGCCCACGGCGCTTGTGAAGGAGCCTTTACCAGACTTCTGCAATTGGGTGCACTGCACACGCAAGCCCGGTGCTCTCCGGCTTCTTGCTTCGCCTTCCGTTGTCTGGACACAAGAGAAGCCCAGCCACGGCATCCTACTCGGCCGCTTGTCGGCGTGTGTACTGCCCGCATACGCACGGGTGCTGTGCTCGGCTTCCCCTCAGCTCCAGAAGGTGCGATTCGTCCGAGCTTGCGAGACGAGCGTGGCTGCCACTCTCCTGCCTGCAGAATTCGCCTTACAGCCTCGGGAAGGAGGATGCTGCACGGCACTTAGTTGTGCTGCTGCTGCTGCTGCTGCTGCCTTGTCCTCTTGCAGAGCTCTGTAGAAGCAAATGCACTTGCCTTCAGTGGCCGGGTTGAAGAGAGCACGACGGCAGGATGCAGCGGAGCAGGGAAGTATAGAGCGCAGCGGTGAGATCGATGTTGCTTACGTGCAGAAGGCGCAGGTGCAGGCTTCTACAGCCGTTCTCCAGGAGAGCAGCTGCTGGAGGTCGACGACGGTAGCTGCGAGGCTGAAAACAAGGCATAGGACGTCTGTCTTAGAAGAAAGGCACAGGGGCCACAGTGTGATGGGCGCCTTTTGAAGGCTGCTTGGAGAAGGGACACTTTCGGAGAGCCTTCTGCGTTGACCTGTGCTCCGGGCTGAGCTCTAGCTGCAGGGACTCTGAAAGGCTGAAAGACTAGGAAAGTGCTTGTGTCCACGCTGGGGATTGAGCACGATGCTTTTTGGAGCAGCGAGAACACTGTCAGCCCACGGCGCTTGTGAAGGAGCCTTTACCAGACTTCTGCAATTGGGTGCACTGCACACGCAAGCCCGGTGCTCTCCGGCTTCTTGCTTCGCCTTCCGTTGTCTGGACACAAGAGAAGCCCAGCCACGGCATCCTACTCGGCCGCTTGTCGGCGTGTGTACTGCCCGCATACGCACGGGTGCTGTGCTCGGCTTCCCCTCAGCTCCAGAAGGTGCGATTCGTCCGAGCTTGCGAGACGAGCGTGGCTGCCACTCTCCTGCCTGCAGAATTCGCCTTACAGCCTCGGGAAGGAGGATGCTGCACGGCACTTAGTTGTGCTGCTGCTGCTGCTGCTGCTGCCTTGTCCTCTTGCAGAGCTCTGTAGAAGCAAATGCACTTGCCTTCAGTGGCCGGGTTGAAGAGAGCACGACGGCAGGATGCAGCGGAGCAGGGAAGTACAGAGCGCAGCGGTGAGATCGATGTTGCTTACGTGCAGAAGGCGCAGGTGCAGGCTTCTACAGCCGTTCTCCAGGAGAGCAGCTGCTGGAGGTCGACGACGGTAGCTGCGAGGCTGAAAACAAGGCATAGGACGTCTGTCTTAGAAGAAAGGCACAGGGGCCACAGTGTGATGGGCGCCTTTTGAAGGCTGCTTGGAGAAGGGACACTTTCGGAGAGCCTTCTGCGTTGACCTGTGCTCCGGGCTGAGCTCTAGCTGCAGGGACTCTGAAAGGCTGAAAGACTAGGAAAGTGCTTGTGTCCACGCTGGGGATTGAGCACGATGCTTTTTGGAGCAGCGAGAACACTGTCAGCCCACGGCGCTTGTGAAGGAGCCTTTACCAGACTTCTGCAATTGGGTGCACTGCACACGCAAGCCCGGTGCTCTCCGGCTTCTTGCTTCGCCTTCCGTTGTCTGGACACAAGAGAAGCCCAGCCACGGCATCCTACTCGGCCGCTTGTCGGCGTGTGTACTGCCCGCATACGCACGGGTGCTGTGCTCGGCTTCCCCTCAGCTCCAGAAGGTGCGATTCGTCCGAGCTTGCGAGACGAGCGTGGCTGCCACTCTCCTGCCTGCAGAATTCGCCTTACAGCCTCGGGAAGGAGGATGCTGCACGGCACTTAGTTGTGCTGCTGCTGCTGCTGCTGCTGCTGCTGCTGCTGCTGCTGCTGCTGCTGCTGCTGCCTTGTCCTCTTGCAGAGCTCTGTAGGAGCAAATGCACTTGCCTTCAGTGGCCGGGTTGAAGAGAGCACGACGGCAGGATGCAGCGGAGCAGGGAAGTACAGAGCGCAGCGGTGAGATCGATGTTGCTTACGTGCAGAAGGCGCAGGTGCAGGCTTCTACAGCCGTTCTCCAGGAGAGCAGCTGCTGGAGGTCGACGACGGTAGCTGCGAGGCTGAAAACAAGGCATAGGACGTCTGTCTTAGAAGAAAGGCACAGGGGCCACAGTGTGATGGGCGCCTTTTGAAGGCTGCTTGGAGAAGGGACACTTTCGGAGAGCCTTCTGCGTTGACCTGTGCTCCGGGCTGAGCTCTAGCTGCAGGGACTCTGAAAGGCTGAAAGACTAGGAAAGTGCTTGTGTCCACGCTGGGGATTGAGCACGATGCTTTTTGGAGCAGCGAGAACACTGTCAGCCCACGGCGCTTGTGAAGGAGCCTTTACCAGACTTCTGCAATTGGGTGCACTGCACACGCAAGCCCGGTGCTCTCCGGCTTCTTGCTTCGCCTTCCGTTGTCTGGACACAAGAGAAGCCCAGCCACGGCATCCTACTCGGCCGCTTGTCGGCGTGTGTACTGCCCGCATACGCACGGGTGCTGTGCTCGGCTTCCCCTCAGCTCCAGAAGGTGCGATTCGTCCGAGCTTGCGAGACGAGCGTGGCTGCCACTCTCCTGCCTGCAGAATTCGCCTTACAGCCTCGGGAAGGAGGATGCTGCACGGCACTTAGTTGTGCTGCTGCTGCTGCTGCTGCTGCTGCTGCTGCTGCTGCTGCCTTGTCCTCTTGCAGAGCTCTGTAGGAGCAAATGCACTTGCCTTCAGTGGCCGGGTTGAAGAGAGCACGACGGCAGGATGCAGCGGAGCAGGGAAGTACAGAGCGCAGCGGTGAGATCGATGTTGCTTACGTGCAGAAGGCGCAGGTGCAGGCTTCTACAGCCGTTCTCCAGGAGAGCAGCTGCTGGAGGTCGACGACGGTAGCTGCGAGGCTGAAAACAAGGCATAGGACGTCTGTCTTAGAAGAAAGGCACAGGGGCCACAGTGTGATGGGCGCCTTTTGAAGGCTGCTTGGAGAAGGGACACTTTCGGAGAGCCTTCTGCGTTGACCTGTGCTCCGGGCTGAGCTCTAGCTGCAGGGACTCTGAAAGGCTGAAAGACTAGGAAAGTGCTTGTGTCCACGCTGGGGATTGAGCACGATGCTTTTTGGAGCAGCGAGAACACTGTCAGCCCACGGCGCTTGTGAAGGAGCCTTTACCAGACTTCTGCAATTGGGTGCACTGCACACGCAAGCCCGGTGCTCTCCGGCTTCTTGCTTCGCCTTCCGTTGTCTGGACACAAGAGAAGCCCAGCCACGGCATCCTACTCGGCCGCTTGTCGGCGTGTGTACTGCCCGCATACGCACGGGTGCTGTGCTCGGCTTCCCCTCAGCTCCAGAAGGTGCGATTCGTCCGAGCTTGCGAGACGAGCGTGGCTGCCACTCTCCTGCCTGCAGAATTCGCCTTACAGCCTCGGGAAGGAGGATGCTGCACGGCACTTAGTTGTGCTGCTGCTGCTGCTGCTGCTGCTGCTGCTGCTGCTGCCTTGTCCTCTTGCAGAGCTCTGTAGGAGCAAATGCACTTGCCTTCAGTGGCCGGGTTGAAGAGAGCACGACGGCAGGATGCAGCGGAGCAGGGAAGTACAGAGCGCAGCGGTGAGATCGATGTTGCTTACGTGCAGAAGGCGCAGGTGCAGGCTTCTACAGCCGTTCTCCAGGAGAGCAGCTGCTGGAGGTCGACGACGGTAGCTGCGAGGCTGAAAACAAGGCATAGGACGTCTGTCTTAGAAGAAAGGCACAGGGGCCACAGTGTGATGGGCGCCTTTTGAAGGCTGCTTGGAGAAGGGACACTTTCGGAGAGCCTTCTGCGTTGACCTGTGCTCCGGGCTGAGCTCTAGCTGCAGGGACTCTGAAAGGCTGAAAGACTAGGAAAGTGCTTGTGTCCACGCTGGGGATTGAGCACGATGCTTTTTGGAGCAGCGAGAACACTGTCAGCCCACGGCGCTTGTGAAGGAGCCTTTACCAGACTTCTGCAATTGGGTGCACTGCACACGCAAGCCCGGTGCTCTCCGGCTTCTTGCTTCGCCTTCCGTTGTCTGGACACAAGAGAAGCCCAGCCACGGCATCCTACTCGGCCGCTTGTCGGCGTGTGTACTGCCCGCATACGCACGGGTGCTGTGCTCGGCTTCCCCTCAGCTCCAGAAGGTGCGATTCGTCCGAGCTTGCGAGACGAGCGTGGCTGCCACTCTCCTGCCTGCAGAATTCGCCTTACAGCCTCGGGAAGGAGGATGCTGCACGGCACTTAGTTGTGCTGCTGCTGCTGCTGCTGCTGCTGCTGCTGCTGCTGCTGCCTTGTCCTCTTGCAGAGCTCTGTAGGAGCAAATGCACTTGCCTTCAGTGGCCGGGTTGAAGAGAGCACGACGGCAGGATGCAGCGGAGCAGGGAAGTACAGAGGGCAGCGGTGAGATCGATGTTGCTTACGTGCAGAAGGCGCAGGTGCAGGCTTCTACAGCCGTTCTCCAGGAGAGCAGCTGCTGGAGGTCGACGACGGTAGCTGCGAGGCTGAAAACAAGGCATAGGACGTCTGTCTTAGAAGAAAGGCACAGGGGCCACAGTGTGATGGGCGCCTTTTGAAGGCTGCTTGGAGAAGGGACACTTTCGGAGAGCCTTCTGCGTTGACCTGTGCTCCGGGCTGAGCTCTAGCTGCAGGGACTCTGAAAGGCTGAAAGACTAGGAAAGTGCTTGTGTCCACGCTGGGGATTGAGCACGATGCTTTTTGGAGCAGCGAGAACACTGTCAGCCCACGGCGCTTGTGAAGGAGCCTTTACCAGACTTCTGCAATTGGGTGCACTGCACACGCAAGCCCGGTGCTCTCCGGCTTCTTGCTTCGCCTTCCGTTGTCTGGACACAAGAGAAGCCCAGCCACGGCATCCTACTCGGCCGCTTGTCGGCGTGTGTACTGCCCGCATACGCACGGGTGCTGTGCTCGGCTTCCCCTCAGCTCCAGAAGGTGCGATTCGTCCGAGCTTGCGAGACGAGCGTGGCTGCCACTCTCCTGCCTGCAGAATTCGCCTTACAGCCTCGGGAAGGAGGATGCTGCACGGCACTTAGTTGTGCTGCTGCTGCTGCTGCTGCTGCCTTGTCCTCTTGCAGAGCTCTGTAGAAGCAAATGCACTTGCCTTCAGTGGCCGGGTTGAAGAGAGCACGACGGCAGGATGCAGCGGAGCAGGGAAGTACAGAGCGCAGCGGTGAGATCGATGTTGCTTACGTGCAGAAGGCGCAGGTGCAGGCTTCTACAGCCGTTCTCCAGGAGAGCAGCTGCTGGAGGTCGACGACGGTAGCTGCGAGGCTGAAAACAAGGCATAGGACGTCTGTCTTAGAAGAAAGGCACAGGGGCCACAGTGTGATGGGCGCCTTTTGAAGGCTGCTTGGAGAAGGGACACTTTCGGAGAGCCTTCTGCGTTGACCTGTGCTCCGGGCTGAGCTCTAGCTGCAGGGACTCTGAAAGGCTGAAAGACTAGGAAAGTGCTTGTGTCCACGCTGGGGATTGAGCACGATGCTTTTTGGAGCAGCGAGAACACTGTCAGCCCACGGCGCTTGTGAAGGAGCCTTTACCAGACTTCTGCAATTGGGTGCACTGCACACGCAAGCCCGGTGCTCTCCGGCTTCTTGCTTCGCCTTCCGTTGTCTGGACACAAGAGAAGCCCAGCCACGGCATCCTACTCGGCCGCTTGTCGGCGTGTGTACTGCCCGCATACGCACGGGTGCTGTGCTCGGCTTCCCCTCAGCTCCAGAAGGTGCGATTCGTCCGAGCTTGCGAGACGAGCGTGGCTGCCACTCTCCTGCCTGCAGAATTCGCCTTACAGCCTCGGGAAGGAGGATGCTGCACGGCACTTAGTTGTGCTGCTGCTGCTGCTGCTGCTGCTGCTGCTGCTGCTGCCTTGTCCTCTTGCAGAGCTCTGTAGGAGCAAATGCACTTGCCTTCAGTGGCCGGGTTGAAGAGAGCACGACGGCAGGATGCAGCGGAGCAGGGAAGTACAGAGCGCAGCGGTGAGATCGATGTTGCTTACGTGCAGAAGGCGCAGGTGCAGGCTTCTACAGCCGTTCTCCAGGAGAGCAGCTGCTGGAGGTCGACGACGGTAGCTGCGAGGCTGAAAACAAGGCATAGGACGTCTGTCTTAGAAGAAAGGCACAGGGGCCACAGTGTGATGGGCGCCTTTTGAAGGCTGCTTGGAGAAGGGACACTTTCGGAGAGCCTTCTGCGTTGACCTGTGCTCCGGGCTGAGCTCTAGCTGCAGGGACTCTGAAAGGCTGAAAGACTAGGAAAGTGCTTGTGTCCACGCTGGGGATTGAGCACGATGCTTTTTGGAGCAGCGAGAACACTGTCAGCCCACGGCGCTTGTGAAGGAGCCTTTACCAGACTTCTGCAATTGGGTGCACTGCACACGCAAGCCCGGTGCTCTCCGGCTTCTTGCTTCGCCTTCCGTTGTCTGGACACAAGAGAAGCCCAGCCACGGCATCCTACTCGGCCGCTTGTCGGCGTGTGTACTGCCCGCATACGCACGGGTGCTGTGCTCGGCTTCCCCTCAGCTCCAGAAGGTGCGATTCGTCCGAGCTTGCGAGACGAGCGTGGCTGCCACTCTCCTGCCTGCAGAATTCGCCTTACAGCCTCGGGAAGGAGGATGCTGCACGGCACTTAGTTGTGCTGCTGCTGCTGCTGCTGCTGCTGCTGCTGCTGCTGCTGCCTTGTCCTCTTGCAGAGCTCTGTAGGAGCAAATGCACTTGCCTTCAGTGGCCGGGTTGAAGAGAGCACGACGGCAGGATGCAGCGGAGCAGGGAAGTACAGAGCGCAGCGGTGAGATCGATGTTGCTTACGTGCAGAAGGCGCAGGTGCAGGCTTCTACAGCCGTTCTCCAGGAGAGCAGCTGCTGGAGGTCGACGACGGTAGCTGCGAGGCTGAAAACAAGGCATAGGACGTCTGTCTTAGAAGAAAGGCACAGGGGCCACAGTGTGATGGGCGCCTTTTGAAGGCTGCTTGGAGAAGGGACACTTTCGGAGAGCCTTCTGCGTTGACCTGTGCTCCGGGCTGAGCTCTAGCTGCAGGGACTCTGAAAGGCTGAAAGACTAGGAAAGTGCTTGTGTCCACGCTGGGGATTGAGCACGATGCTTTTTGGAGCAGCGAGAACACTGTCAGCCCACGGCGCTTGTGAAGGAGCCTTTACCGAAGGAGCCTTTACCAGACTTCTGCAATTGGGTGCACTGCACACGCAAGCCCGGTGCTCTCCGGCTTCTTGCTTCGCCTTCCGTTGTCTGGACACAAGAGAAGCCCAGCCACGGCATCCTACTCGGCCGCTTGTCGGCGTGTGTACTGCCCGCATACGCACGGGTGCTGTGCTCGGCTTCCCCTCAGCTCCAGAAGGTGCGATTCGTCCGAGCTTGCGAGACGAGCGTGGCTGCCACTCTCCTGCCTGCAGAATTCGCCTTACAGCCTCGGGAAGGAGGATGCTGCACGGCACTTAGTTGTGCTGCTGCTGCTGCTGCTGCTGCTGCTGCTGCTGCTGCTGCCTTGTCCTCTTGCAGAGCTCTGTAGGAGCAAATGCACTTGCCTTCAGTGGCCGGGTTGAAGAGAGCACGACGGCAGGATGCAGCGGAGCAGGGAAGTACAGAGCGCAGCGGTGAGATCGATGTTGCTTACGTGCAGAAGGCGCAGGTGCAGGCTTCTACAGCCGTTCTCCAGGAGAGCAGCTGCTGGAGGTCGACGACGGTAGCTGCGAGGCTGAAAACAAGGCATAGGACGTCTGTCTTAGAAGAAAGGCACAGGGGCCACAGTGTGATGGGCGCCTTTTGAAGGCTGCTTGGAGAAGGGACACTTTCGGAGAGCCTTCTGCGTTGACCTGTGCTCCGGGCTGAGCTCTAGCTGCAGGGACTCTGAAAGGCTGAAAGACTAGGAAAGTGCTTGTGTCCACGCTGGGGATTGAGCACGATGCTTTTTGGAGCAGCGAGAACACTGTCAGCCCACGGCGCTTGTGAAGGAGCCTTTACCAGACTTCTGCAATTGGGTGCACTGCACACGCAAGCCCGGTGCTCTCCGGCTTCTTGCTTCGCCTTCCGTTGTCTGGACACAAGAGAAGCCCAGCCACGGCATCCTACTCGGCCGCTTGTCGGCGTGTGTACTGCCCGCATACGCACGGGTGCTGTGCTCGGCTTCCCCTCAGCTCCAGAAGGTGCGATTCGTCCGAGCTTGCGAGACGAGCGTGGCTGCCACTCTCCTGCCTGCAGAATTCGCCTTACAGCCTCGGGAAGGAGGATGCTGCACGGCACTTAGTTGTGCTGCTGCTGCTGCTGCTGCTGCCTTGTCCTCTTGCAGAGCTCTGTAGAAGCAAATGCACTTGCCTTCAGTGGCCGGGTTGAAGAGAGCACGACGGCAGGATGCAGCGGAGCAGGGAAGTACAGAGCGCAGCGGTGAGATCGATGTTGCTTACGTGCAGAAGGCGCAGGTGCAGGCTTCTACAGCCGTTCTCCAGGAGAGCAGCTGCTGGAGGTCGACGACGGTAGCTGCGAGGCTGAAAACAAGGCATAGGACGTCTGTCTTAGAAGAAAGGCACAGGGGCCACAGTGTGATGGGCGCCTTTTGAAGGCTGCTTGGAGAAGGGACACTTTCGGAGAGCCTTCTGCGTTGACCTGTGCTCCGGGCTGAGCTCTAGCTGCAGGGACTCTGAAAGGCTGAAAGACTAGGAAAGTGCTTGTGTCCACGCTGGGGATTGAGCACGATGCTTTTTGGAGCAGCGAGAACACTGTCAGCCCACGGCGCTTGTGAAGGAGCCTTTACCAGACTTCTGCAATTGGGTGCACTGCACACGCAAGCCCGGTGCTCTCCGGCTTCTTGCTTCGCCTTCCGTTGTCTGGACACAAGAGAAGCCCAGCCACGGCATCCTACTCGGCCGCTTGTCGGCGTGTGTACTGCCCGCATACGCACGGGTGCTGTGCTCGGCTTCCCCTCAGCTCCAGAAGGTGCGATTCGTCCGAGCTTGCGAGACGAGCGTGGCTGCCACTCTCCTGCCTGCAGAATTCGCCTTACAGCCTCGGGAAGGAGGATGCTGCACGGCACTTAGTTGTGCTGCTGCTGCTGCTGCTGCTGCCTTGTCCTCTTGCAGAGCTCTGTAGAAGCAAATGCACTTGCCTTCAGTGGCCGGGTTGAAGAGAGCACGACGGCAGGATGCAGCGGAGCAGGGAAGTACAGAGCGCAGCGGTGAGATCGATGTTGCTTACGTGCAGAAGGCGCAGGTGCAGGCTTCTACAGCCGTTCTCCAGGAGAGCAGCTGCTGGAGGTCGACGACGGTAGCTGCGAGGCTGAAAACAAGGCATAGGACGTCTGTCTTAGAAGAAAGGCACAGGGGCCACAGTGTGATGGGCGCCTTTTGAAGGCTGCTTGGAGAAGGGACACTTTCGGAGAGCCTTCTGCGTTGACCTGTGCTCCGGGCTGAGCTCTAGCTGCAGGGACTCTGAAAGGCTGAAAGACTAGGAAAGTGCTTGTGTCCACGCTGGGGATTGAGCACGATGCTTTTTGGAGCAGCGAGAACACTGTCAGCCCACGGCGCTTGTGAAGGAGCCTTTACCAGACTTCTGCAATTGGGTGCACTGCACACGCAAGCCCGGTGCTCTCCGGCTTCTTGCTTCGCCTTCCGTTGTCTGGACACAAGAGAAGCCCAGCCACGGCATCCTACTCGGCCGCTTGTCGGCGTGTGTACTGCCCGCATACGCACGGGTGCTGTGCTCGGCTTCCCCTCAGCTCCAGAAGGTGCGATTCGTCCGAGCTTGCGAGACGAGCGTGGCTGCCACTCTCCTGCCTGCAGAATTCGCCTTACAGCCTCGGGAAGGAGGATGCTGCACGGCACTTAGTTGTGCTGCTGCTGCTGCTGCTGCTGCTGCTGCTGCTGCTGCTGCTGCTGCTGCCTTGTCCTCTTGCAGAGCTCTGTAGAAGCAAATGCACTTGCCTTCAGTGGCCGGGTTGAAGAGAGCACGACGGCAGGATGCAGCGGAGCAGGGAAGTACAGAGCGCAGCGGTGAGATCGATGTTGCTTACGTGCAGAAGGCGCAGGTGCAGGCTTCTACAGCCGTTCTCCAGGAGAGCAGCTGCTGGAGGTCGACGACGGTAGCTGCGAGGCTGAAAACAAGGCATAGGACGTCTGTCTTAGAAGAAAGGCACAGGGGCCACAGTGTGATGGGCGCCTTTTGAAGGCTGCTTGGAGAAGGGACACTTTCGGAGAGCCTTCTGCGTTGACCTGTGCTCCGGGCTGAGCTCTAGCTGCAGGGACTCTGAAAGGCTGAAAGACTAGGAAAGTGCTTGTGTCCACGCTGGGGATTGAGCACGATGCTTTTTGGAGCAGCGAGAACACTGTCAGCCCACGGCGCTTGTGAAGGAGCCTTTACCAGACTTCTGCAATTGGGTGCACTGCACACGCAAGCCCGGTGCTCTCCGGCTTCTTGCTTCGCCTTCCGTTGTCTGGACACAAGAGAAGCCCAGCCACGGCATCCTACTCGGCCGCTTGTCGGCGTGTGTACTGCCCGCATACGCACGGGTGCTGTGCTCGGCTTCCCCTCAGCTCCAGAAGGTGCGATTCGTCCGAGCTTGCGAGACGAGCGTGGCTGCCACTCTCCTGCCTGCAGAATTCGCCTTACAGCCTCGGGAAGGAGGATGCTGCACGGCACTTAGTTGTGCTGCTGCTGCTGCTGCTGCTGCTGCTGCTGCTGCTGCCTTGTCCTCTTGCAGAGCTCTGTAGGAGCAAATGCACTTGCCTTCAGTGGCCGGGTTGAAGAGAGCACGACGGCAGGATGCAGCGGAGCAGGGAAGTACAGAGCGCAGCGGTGAGATCGATGTTGCTTACGTGCAGAAGGCGCAGGTGCAGGCTTCTACAGCCGTTCTCCAGGAGAGCAGCTGCTGGAGGTCGACGACGGTAGCTGCGAGGCTGAAAACAAGGCATAGGACGTCTGTCTTAGAAGAAAGGCACAGGGGCCACAGTGTGATGGGCGCCTTTTGAAGGCTGCTTGGAGAAGGGACACTTTCGGAGAGCCTTCTGCGTTGACCTGTGCTCCGGGCTGAGCTCTAGCTGCAGGGACTCTGAAAGGCTGAAAGACTAGGAAAGTGCTTGTGTCCACGCTGGGGATTGAGCACGATGCTTTTTGGAGCAGCGAGAACACTGTCAGCCCACGGCGCTTGTGAAGGAGCCTTTACCAGACTTCTGCAATTGGGTGCACTGCACACGCAAGCCCGGTGCTCTCCGGCTTCTTGCTTCGCCTTCCGTTGTCTGGACACAAGAGAAGCCCAGCCACGGCATCCTACTCGGCCGCTTGTCGGCGTGTGTACTGCCCGCATACGCACGGGTGCTGTGCTCGGCTTCCCCTCAGCTCCAGAAGGTGCGATTCGTCCGAGCTTGCGAGACGAGCGTGGCTGCCACTCTCCTGCCTGCAGAATTCGCCTTACAGCCTCGGGAAGGAGGATGCTGCACGGCACTTAGTTGTGCTGCTGCTGCTGCTGCTGCTGCTGCTGCTGCTGCTGCTGCCTTGTCCTCTTGCAGAGCTCTGTAGGAGCAAATGCACTTGCCTTCAGTGGCCGGGTTGAAGAGAGCACGACGGCAGGATGCAGCGGAGCAGGGAAGTACAGAGCGCAGCGGTGAGATCGATGTTGCTTACGTGCAGAAGGCGCAGGTGCAGGCTTCTACAGCCGTTCTCCAGGAGAGCAGCTGCTGGAGGTCGACGACGGTAGCTGCGAGGCTGAAAACAAGGCATAGGACGTCTGTCTTAGAAGAAAGGCACAGGGGCCACAGTGTGATGGGCGCCTTTTGAAGGCTGCTTGGAGAAGGGACACTTTCGGAGAGCCTTCTGCGTTGACCTGTGCTCCGGGCTGAGCTCTAGCTGCAGGGACTCTGAAAGGCTGAAAGACTAGGAAAGTGCTTGTGTCCACGCTGGGGATTGAGCACGATGCTTTTTGGAGCAGCGAGAACACTGTCAGCCCACGGCGCTTGTGAAGGAGCCTTTACCAGACTTCTGCAATTGGGTGCACTGCACACGCAAGCCCGGTGCTCTCCGGCTTCTTGCTTCGCCTTCCGTTGTCTGGACACAAGAGAAGCCCAGCCACGGCATCCTACTCGGCCGCTTGTCGGCGTGTGTACTGCCCGCATACGCACGGGTGCTGTGCTCGGCTTCCCCTCAGCTCCAGAAGGTGCGATTCGTCCGAGCTTGCGAGACGAGCGTGGCTGCCACTCTCCTGCCTGCAGAATTCGCCTTACAGCCTCGGGAAGGAGGATGCTGCACGGCACTTAGTTGTGCTGCTGCTGCTGCTGCTGCTGCTGCTGCTGCTGCTGCTGCCTTGTCCTCTTGCAGAGCTCTGTAGGAGCAAATGCACTTGCCTTCAGTGGCCGGGTTGAAGAGAGCACGACGGCAGGATGCAGCGGAGCAGGGAAGTACAGAGCGCAGCGGTGAGATCGATGTTGCTTACGTGCAGAAGGCGCAGGTGCAGGCTTCTACAGCCGTTCTCCAGGAGAGCAGCTGCTGGAGGTCGACGACGGTAGCTGCGAGGCTGAAAACAAGGCATAGGACGTCTGTCTTAGAAGAAAGGCACAGGGGCCACAGTGTGATGGGCGCCTTTTGAAGGCTGCTTGGAGAAGGGACACTTTCGGAGAGCCTTCTGCGTTGACCTGTGCTCCGGGCTGAGCTCTAGCTGCAGGGACTCTGAAAGGCTGAAAGACTAGGAAAGTGCTTGTGTCCACGCTGGGGATTGAGCACGATGCTTTTTGGAGCAGCGAGAACACTGTCAGCCCACGGCGCTTGTGAAGGAGCCTTTACCAGACTTCTGCAATTGGGTGCACTGCACACGCAAGCCCGGTGCTCTCCGGCTTCTTGCTTCGCCTTCCGTTGTCTGGACACAAGAGAAGCCCAGCCACGGCATCCTACTCGGCCGCTTGTCGGCGTGTGTACTGCCCGCATACGCACGGGTGCTGTGCTCGGCTTCCCCTCAGCTCCAGAAGGTGCGATTCGTCCGAGCTTGCGAGACGAGCGTGGCTGCCACTCTCCTGCCTGCAGAATTCGCCTTACAGCCTCGGGAAGGAGGATGCTGCACGGCACTTAGTTGTGCTGCTGCTGCTGCTGCTGCTGCTGCTGCTGCTGCTGCTGCCTTGTCCTCTTGCAGAGCTCTGTAGGAGCAAATGCACTTGCCTTCAGTGGCCGGGTTGAAGAGAGCACGACGGCAGGATGCAGCGGAGCAGGGAAGTACAGAGCGCAGCGGTGAGATCGATGTTGCTTACGTGCAGAAGGCGCAGGTGCAGGCTTCTACAGCCGTTCTCCAGGAGAGCAGCTGCTGGAGGTCGACGACGGTAGCTGCGAGGCTGAAAACAAGGCATAGGACGTCTGTCTTAGAAGAAAGGCACAGGGGCCACAGTGTGATGGGCGCCTTTTGAAGGCTGCTTGGAGAAGGGACACTTTCGGAGAGCCTTCTGCGTTGACCTGTGCTCCGGGCTGAGCTCTAGCTGCAGGGACTCTGAAAGGCTGAAAGACTAGGAAAGTGCTTGTGTCCACGCTGGGGATTGAGCACGATGCTTTTTGGAGCAGCGAGAACACTGTCAGCCCACGGCGCTTGTGAAGGAGCCTTTACCAGACTTCTGCAATTGGGTGCACTGCACACGCAAGCCCGGTGCTCTCCGGCTTCTTGCTTCGCCTTCCGTTGTCTGGACACAAGAGAAGCCCAGCCACGGCATCCTACTCGGCCGCTTGTCGGCGTGTGTACTGCCCGCATACGCACGGGTGCTGTGCTCGGCTTCCCCTCAGCTCCAGAAGGTGCGATTCGTCCGAGCTTGCGAGACGAGCGTGGCTGCCACTCTCCTGCCTGCAGAATTCGCCTTACAGCCTCGGGAAGGAGGATGCTGCACGGCACTTAGTTGTGCTGCTGCTGCTGCTGCTGCTGCTGCTGCTGCTGCTGCTGCCTTGTCCTCTTGCAGAGCTCTGTAGAAGCAAATGCACTTGCCTTCAGTGGCCGGGTTGAAGAGAGCACGACGGCAGGATGCAGCGGAGCAGGGAAGTACAGAGCGCAGCGGTGAGATCGATGTTGCTTACGTGCAGAAGGCGCAGGTGCAGGCTTCTACAGCCGTTCTCCAGGAGAGCAGCTGCTGGAGGTCGACGACGGTAGCTGCGAGGCTGAAAACAAGGCATAGGACGTCTGTCTTAGAAGAAAGGCACAGGGGCCACAGTGTGATGGGCGCCTTTTGAAGGCTGCTTGGAGAAGGGACACTTTCGGAGAGCCTTCTGCGTTGACCTGTGCTCCGGGCTGAGCTCTAGCTGCAGGGACTCTGAAAGGCTGAAAGACTAGGAAAGTGCTTGTGTCCACGCTGGGGATTGAGCACGATGCTTTTTGGAGCAGCGAGAACACTGTCAGCCCACGGCGCTTGTGAAGGAGCCTTTACCAGACTTCTGCAATTGGGTGCACTGCACACGCAAGCCCGGTGCTCTCCGGCTTCTTGCTTCGCCTTCCGTTGTCTGGACACAAGAGAAGCCCAGCCACGGCATCCTACTCGGCCGCTTGTCGGCGTGTGTACTGCCCGCATACGCACGGGTGCTGTGCTCGGCTTCCCCTCAGCTCCAGAAGGTGCGATTCGTCCGAGCTTGCGAGACGAGCGTGGCTGCCACTCTCCTGCCTGCAGAATTCGCCTTACAGCCTCGGGAAGGAGGATGCTGCACGGCACTTAGTTGTGCTGCTGCTGCTGCTGCTGCTGCTGCTGCTGCTGCCTTGTCCTCTTGCAGAGCTCTGTAGGAGCAAATGCACTTGCCTTCAGTGGCCGGGTTGAAGAGAGCACGACGGCAGGATGCAGCGGAGCAGGGAAGTACAGAGCGCAGCGGTGAGATCGATGTTGCTTACGTGCAGAAGGCGCAGGTGCAGGCTTCTACAGCCGTTCTCCAGGAGAGCAGCTGCTGGAGGTCGACGACGGTAGCTGCGAGGCTGAAAACAAGGCATAGGACGTCTGTCTTAGAAGAAAGGCACAGGGGCCACAGTGTGATGGGCGCCTTTTGAAGGCTGCTTGGAGAAGGGACACTTTCGGAGAGCCTTCTGCGTTGACCTGTGCTCCGGGCTGAGCTCTAGCTGCAGGGACTCTGAAAGGCTGAAAGACTAGGAAAGTGCTTGTGTCCACGCTGGGGATTGAGCACGATGCTTTTTGGAGCAGCGAGAACACTGTCAGCCCACGGCGCTTGTGAAGGAGCCTTTACCAGACTTCTGCAATTGGGTGCACTGCACACGCAAGCCCGGTGCTCTCCGGCTTCTTGCTTCGCCTTCCGTTGTCTGGACACAAGAGAAGCCCAGCCACGGCATCCTACTCGGCCGCTTGTCGGCGTGTGTACTGCCCGCATACGCACGGGTGCTGTGCTCGGCTTCCCCTCAGCTCCAGAAGGTGCGATTCGTCCGAGCTTGCGAGACGAGCGTGGCTGCCACTCTCCTGCCTGCAGAATTCGCCTTACAGCCTCGGGAAGGAGGATGCTGCACGGCACTTAGTTGTGCTGCTGCTGCTGCTGCTGCTGCTGCTGCTGCTGCTGCCTTGTCCTCTTGCAGAGCTCTGTAGGAGCAAATGCACTTGCCTTCAGTGGCCGGGTTGAAGAGAGCACGACGGCAGGATGCAGCGGAGCAGGGAAGTACAGAGCGCAGCGGTGAGATCGATGTTGCTTACGTGCAGAAGGCGCAGGTGCAGGCTTCTACAGCCGTTCTCCAGGAGAGCAGCTGCTGGAGGTCGACGACGGTAGCTGCGAGGCTGAAAACAAGGCATAGGACGTCTGTCTTAGAAGAAAGGCACAGGGGCCACAGTGTGATGGGCGCCTTTTGAAGGCTGCTTGGAGAAGGGACACTTTCGGAGAGCCTTCTGCGTTGACCTGTGCTCCGGGCTGAGCTCTAGCTGCAGGGACTCTGAAAGGCTGAAAGACTAGGAAAGTGCTTGTGTCCACGCTGGGGATTGAGCACGATGCTTTTTGGAGCAGCGAGAACACTGTCAGCCCACGGCGCTTGTGAAGGAGCCTTTACCAGACTTCTGCAATTGGGTGCACTGCACACGCAAGCCCGGTGCTCTCCGGCTTCTTGCTTCGCCTTCCGTTGTCTGGACACAAGAGAAGCCCAGCCACGGCATCCTACTCGGCCGCTTGTCGGCGTGTGTACTGCCCGCATACGCACGGGTGCTGTGCTCGGCTTCCCCTCAGCTCCAGAAGGTGCGATTCGTCCGAGCTTGCGAGACGAGCGTGGCTGCCACTCTCCTGCCTGCAGAATTCGCCTTACAGCCTCGGGAAGGAGGATGCTGCACGGCACTTAGTTGTGCTGCTGCTGCTGCTGCTGCTGCTGCTGCTGCTGCTGCTGCCTTGTCCTCTTGCAGAGCTCTGTAGGAGCAAATGCACTTGCCTTCAGTGGCCGGGTTGAAGAGAGCACGACGGCAGGATGCAGCGGAGCAGGGAAGTACAGAGCGCAGCGGTGAGATCGATGTTGCTTACGTGCAGAAGGCGCAGGTGCAGGCTTCTACAGCCGTTCTCCAGGAGAGCAGCTGCTGGAGGTCGACGACGGTAGCTGCGAGGCTGAAAACAAGGCATAGGACGTCTGTCTTAGAAGAAAGGCACAGGGGCCACAGTGTGATGGGCGCCTTTTGAAGGCTGCTTGGAGAAGGGACACTTTCGGAGAGCCTTCTGCGTTGACCTGTGCTCCGGGCTGAGCTCTAGCTGCAGGGACTCTGAAAGGCTGAAAGACTAGGAAAGTGCTTGTGTCCACGCTGGGGATTGAGCACGATGCTTTTTGGAGCAGCGAGAACACTGTCAGCCCACGGCGCTTGTGAAGGAGCCTTTACCAGACTTCTGCAATTGGGTGCACTGCACACGCAAGCCCGGTGCTCTCCGGCTTCTTGCTTCGCCTTCCGTTGTCTGGACACAAGAGAAGCCCAGCCACGGCATCCTACTCGGCCGCTTGTCGGCGTGTGTACTGCCCGCATACGCACGGGTGCTGTGCTCGGCTTCCCCTCAGCTCCAGAAGGTGCGATTCGTCCGAGCTTGCGAGACGAGCGTGGCTGCCACTCTCCTGCCTGCAGAATTCGCCTTACAGCCTCGGGAAGGAGGATGCTGCACGGCACTTAGTTGTGCTGCTGCTGCTGCTGCTGCTGCTGCTGCTGCTGCTGCCTTGTCCTCTTGCAGAGCTCTGTAGGAGCAAATGCACTTGCCTTCAGTGGCCGGGTTGAAGAGAGCACGACGGCAGGATGCAGCGGAGCAGGGAAGTACAGAGCGCAGCGGTGAGATCGATGTTGCTTACGTGCAGAAGGCGCAGGTGCAGGCTTCTACAGCCGTTCTCCAGGAGAGCAGCTGCTGGAGGTCGACGACGGTAGCTGCGAGGCTGAAAACAAGGCATAGGACGTCTGTCTTAGAAGAAAGGCACAGGGGCCACAGTGTGATGGGCGCCTTTTGAAGGCTGCTTGGAGAAGGGACACTTTCGGAGAGCCTTCTGCGTTGACCTGTGCTCCGGGCTGAGCTCTAGCTGCAGGGACTCTGAAAGGCTGAAAGACTAGGAAAGTGCTTGTGTCCACGCTGGGGATTGAGCACGATGCTTTTTGGAGCAGCGAGAACACTGTCAGCCCACGGCGCTTGTGAAGGAGCCTTTACCAGACTTCTGCAATTGGGTGCACTGCACACGCAAGCCCGGTGCTCTCCGGCTTCTTGCTTCGCCTTCCGTTGTCTGGACACAAGAGAAGCCCAGCCACGGCATCCTACTCGGCCGCTTGTCGGCGTGTGTACTGCCCGCATACGCACGGGTGCTGTGCTCGGCTTCCCCTCAGCTCCAGAAGGTGCGATTCGTCCGAGCTTGCGAGACGAGCGTGGCTGCCACTCTCCTGCCTGCAGAATTCGCCTTACAGCCTCGGGAAGGAGGATGCTGCACGGCACTTAGTTGTGCTGCTGCTGCTGCTGCTGCTGCTGCTGCTGCTGCTGCTGCCTTGTCCTCTTGCAGAGCTCTGTAGGAGCAAATGCACTTGCCTTCAGTGGCCGGGTTGAAGAGAGCACGACGGCAGGATGCAGCGGAGCAGGGAAGTACAGAGCGCAGCGGTGAGATCGATGTTGCTTACGTGCAGAAGGCGCAGGTGCAGGCTTCTACAGCCGTTCTCCAGGAGAGCAGCTGCTGGAGGTCGACGACGGTAGCTGCGAGGCTGAAAACAAGGCATAGGACGTCTGTCTTAGAAGAAAGGCACAGGGGCCACAGTGTGATGGGCGCCTTTTGAAGGCTGCTTGGAGAAGGGACACTTTCGGAGAGCCTTCTGCGTTGACCTGTGCTCCGGGCTGAGCTCTAGCTGCAGGGACTCTGAAAGGCTGAAAGACTAGGAAAGTGCTTGTGTCCACGCTGGGGATTGAGCACGATGCTTTTTGGAGCAGCGAGAACACTGTCAGCCCACGGCGCTTGTGAAGGAGCCTTTACCAGACTTCTGCAATTGGGTGCACTGCACACGCAAGCCCGGTGCTCTCCGGCTTCTTGCTTCGCCTTCCGTTGTCTGGACACAAGAGAAGCCCAGCCACGGCATCCTACTCGGCCGCTTGTCGGCGTGTGTACTGCCCGCATACGCACGGGTGCTGTGCTCGGCTTCCCCTCAGCTCCAGAAGGTGCGATTCGTCCGAGCTTGCGAGACGAGCGTGGCTGCCACTCTCCTGCCTGCAGAATTCGCCTTACAGCCTCGGGAAGGAGGATGCTGCACGGCACTTAGTTGTGCTGCTGCTGCTGCTGCTGCTGCTGCTGCTGCTGCTGCTGCCTTGTCCTCTTGCAGAGCTCTGTAGAAGCAAATGCACTTGCCTTCAGTGGCCGGGTTGAAGAGAGCACGACGGCAGGATGCAGCGGAGCAGGGAAGTACAGAGCGCAGCGGTGAGATCGATGTTGCTTACGTGCAGAAGGCGCAGGTGCAGGCTTCTACAGCCGTTCTCCAGGAGAGCAGCTGCTGGAGGTCGACGACGGTAGCTGCGAGGCTGAAAACAAGGCATAGGACGTCTGTCTTAGAAGAAAGGCACAGGGGCCACAGTGTGATGGGCGCCTTTTGAAGGCTGCTTGGAGAAGGGACACTTTCGGAGAGCCTTCTGCGTTGACCTGTGCTCCGGGCTGAGCTCTAGCTGCAGGGACTCTGAAAGGCTGAAAGACTAGGAAAGTGCTTGTGTCCACGCTGGGGATTGAGCACGATGCTTTTTGGAGCAGCGAGAACACTGTCAGCCCACGGCGCTTGTGAAGGAGCCTTTACCAGACTTCTGCAATTGGGTGCACTGCACACGCAAGCCCGGTGCTCTCCGGCTTCTTGCTTCGCCTTCCGTTGTCTGGACACAAGAGAAGCCCAGCCACGGCATCCTACTCGGCCGCTTGTCGGCGTGTGTACTGCCCGCATACGCACGGGTGCTGTGCTCGGCTTCCCCTCAGCTCCAGAAGGTGCGATTCGTCCGAGCTTGCGAGACGAGCGTGGCTGCCACTCTCCTGCCTGCAGAATTCGCCTTACAGCCTCGGGAAGGAGGATGCTGCACGGCACTTAGTTGTGCTGCTGCTGCTGCTGCTGCTGCTGCTGCTGCTGCCTTGTCCTCTTGCAGAGCTCTGTAGGAGCAAATGCACTTGCCTTCAGTGGCCGGGTTGAAGAGAGCACGACGGCAGGATGCAGCGGAGCAGGGAAGTACAGAGCGCAGCGGTGAGATCGATGTTGCTTACGTGCAGAAGGCGCAGGTGCAGGCTTCTACAGCCGTTCTCCAGGAGAGCAGCTGCTGGAGGTCGACGACGGTAGCTGCGAGGCTGAAAACAAGGCATAGGACGTCTGTCTTAGAAGAAAGGCACAGGGGCCACAGTGTGATGGGCGCCTTTTGAAGGCTGCTTGGAGAAGGGACACTTTCGGAGAGCCTTCTGCGTTGACCTGTGCTCCGGGCTGAGCTCTAGCTGCAGGGACTCTGAAAGGCTGAAAGACTAGGAAAGTGCTTGTGTCCACGCTGGGGATTGAGCACGATGCTTTTTGGAGCAGCGAGAACACTGTCAGCCCACGGCGCTTGTGAAGGAGCCTTTACCAGACTTCTGCAATTGGGTGCACTGCACACGCAAGCCCGGTGCTCTCCGGCTTCTTGCTTCGCCTTCCGTTGTCTGGACACAAGAGAAGCCCAGCCACGGCATCCTACTCGGCCGCTTGTCGGCGTGTGTACTGCCCGCATACGCACGGGTGCTGTGCTCGGCTTCCCCTCAGCTCCAGAAGGTGCGATTCGTCCGAGCTTGCGAGACGAGCGTGGCTGCCACTCTCCTGCCTGCAGAATTCGCCTTACAGCCTCGGGAAGGAGGATGCTGCACGGCACTTAGTTGTGCTGCTGCTGCTGCTGCTGCTGCTGCTGCTGCTGCTGCCTTGTCCTCTTGCAGAGCTCTGTAGGAGCAAATGCACTTGCCTTCAGTGGCCGGGTTGAAGAGAGCACGACGGCAGGATGCAGCGGAGCAGGGAAGTACAGAGCGCAGCGGTGAGATCGATGTTGCTTACGTGCAGAAGGCGCAGGTGCAGGCTTCTACAGCCGTTCTCCAGGAGAGCAGCTGCTGGAGGTCGACGACGGTAGCTGCGAGGCTGAAAACAAGGCATAGGACGTCTGTCTTAGAAGAAAGGCACAGGGGCCACAGTGTGATGGGCGCCTTTTGAAGGCTGCTTGGAGAAGGGACACTTTCGGAGAGCCTTCTGCGTTGACCTGTGCTCCGGGCTGAGCTCTAGCTGCAGGGACTCTGAAAGGCTGAAAGACTAGGAAAGTGCTTGTGTCCACGCTGGGGATTGAGCACGATGCTTTTTGGAGCAGCGAGAACACTGTCAGCCCACGGCGCTTGTGAAGGAGCCTTTACCAGACTTCTGCAATTGGGTGCACTGCACACGCAAGCCCGGTGCTCTCCGGCTTCTTGCTTCGCCTTCCGTTGTCTGGACACAAGAGAAGCCCAGCCACGGCATCCTACTCGGCCGCTTGTCGGCGTGTGTACTGCCCGCATACGCACGGGTGCTGTGCTCGGCTTCCCCTCAGCTCCAGAAGGTGCGATTCGTCCGAGCTTGCGAGACGAGCGTGGCTGCCACTCTCCTGCCTGCAGAATTCGCCTTACAGCCTCGGGAAGGAGGATGCTGCACGGCACTTAGTTGTGCTGCTGCTGCTGCTGCTGCTGCTGCTGCTGCTGCTGCTGCCTTGTCCTCTTGCAGAGCTCTGTAGGAGCAAATGCACTTGCCTTCAGTGGCCGGGTTGAAGAGAGCACGACGGCAGGATGCAGCGGAGCAGGGAAGTACAGAGCGCAGCGGTGAGATCGATGTTGCTTACGTGCAGAAGGCGCAGGTGCAGGCTTCTACAGCCGTTCTCCAGGAGAGCAGCTGCTGGAGGTCGACGACGGTAGCTGCGAGGCTGAAAACAAGGCATAGGACGTCTGTCTTAGAAGAAAGGCACAGGGGCCACAGTGTGATGGGCGCCTTTTGAAGGCTGCTTGGAGAAGGGACACTTTCGGAGAGCCTTCTGCGTTGACCTGTGCTCCGGGCTGAGCTCTAGCTGCAGGGACTCTGAAAGGCTGAAAGACTAGGAAAGTGCTTGTGTCCACGCTGGGGATTGAGCACGATGCTTTTTGGAGCAGCGAGAACACTGTCAGCCCACGGCGCTTGTGAAGGAGCCTTTACCAGACTTCTGCAATTGGGTGCACTGCACACGCAAGCCCGGTGCTCTCCGGCTTCTTGCTTCGCCTTCCGTTGTCTGGACACAAGAGAAGCCCAGCCACGGCATCCTACTCGGCCGCTTGTCGGCGTGTGTACTGCCCGCATACGCACGGGTGCTGTGCTCGGCTTCCCCTCAGCTCCAGAAGGTGCGATTCGTCCGAGCTTGCGAGACGAGCGTGGCTGCCACTCTCCTGCCTGCAGAATTCGCCTTACAGCCTCGGGAAGGAGGATGCTGCACGGCACTTAGTTGTGCTGCTGCTGCTGCTGCTGCTGCTGCTGCTGCTGCTGCCTTGTCCTCTTGCAGAGCTCTGTAGGAGCAAATGCACTTGCCTTCAGTGGCCGGGTTGAAGAGAGCACGACGGCAGGATGCAGCGGAGCAGGGAAGTACAGAGCGCAGCGGTGAGATCGATGTTGCTTACGTGCAGAAGGCGCAGGTGCAGGCTTCTACAGCCGTTCTCCAGGAGAGCAGCTGCTGGAGGTCGACGACGGTAGCTGCGAGGCTGAAAACAAGGCATAGGACGTCTGTCTTAGAAGAAAGGCACAGGGGCCACAGTGTGATGGGCGCCTTTTGAAGGCTGCTTGGAGAAGGGACACTTTCGGAGAGCCTTCTGCGTTGACCTGTGCTCCGGGCTGAGCTCTAGCTGCAGGGACTCTGAAAGGCTGAAAGACTAGGAAAGTGCTTGTGTCCACGCTGGGGATTGAGCACGATGCTTTTTGGAGCAGCGAGAACACTGTCAGCCCACGGCGCTTGTGAAGGAGCCTTTACCAGACTTCTGCAATTGGGTGCACTGCACACGCAAGCCCGGTGCTCTCCGGCTTCTTGCTTCGCCTTCCGTTGTCTGGACACAAGAGAAGCCCAGCCACGGCATCCTACTCGGCCGCTTGTCGGCGTGTGTACTGCCCGCATACGCACGGGTGCTGTGCTCGGCTTCCCCTCAGCTCCAGAAGGTGCGATTCGTCCGAGCTTGCGAGACGAGCGTGGCTGCCACTCTCCTGCCTGCAGAATTCGCCTTACAGCCTCGGGAAGGAGGATGCTGCACGGCACTTAGTTGTGCTGCTGCTGCTGCTGCTGCTGCTGCTGCTGCTGCTGCTGCCTTGTCCTCTTGCAGAGCTCTGTAGGAGCAAATGCACTTGCCTTCAGTGGCCGGGTTGAAGAGAGCACGACGGCAGGATGCAGCGGAGCAGGGAAGTACAGAGGGCAGCGGTGAGATCGATGTTGCTTACGTGCAGAAGGCGCAGGTGCAGGCTTCTACAGCCGTTCTCCAGGAGAGCAGCTGCTGGAGGTCGACGACGGTAGCTGCGAGGCTGAAAACAAGGCATAGGACGTCTGTCTTAGAAGAAAGGCACAGGGGCCACAGTGTGATGGGCGCCTTTTGAAGGCTGCTTGGAGAAGGGACACTTTCGGAGAGCCTTCTGCGTTGACCTGTGCTCCGGGCTGAGCTCTAGCTGCAGGGACTCTGAAAGGCTGAAAGACTAGGAAAGTGCTTGTGTCCACGCTGGGGATTGAGCACGATGCTTTTTGGAGCAGCGAGAACACTGTCAGCCCACGGCGCTTGTGAAGGAGCCTTTACCAGACTTCTGCAATTGGGTGCACTGCACACGCAAGCCCGGTGCTCTCCGGCTTCTTGCTTCGCCTTCCGTTGTCTGGACACAAGAGAAGCCCAGCCACGGCATCCTACTCGGCCGCTTGTCGGCGTGTGTACTGCCCGCATACGCACGGGTGCTGTGCTCGGCTTCCCCTCAGCTCCAGAAGGTGCGATTCGTCCGAGCTTGCGAGACGAGCGTGGCTGCCACTCTCCTGCCTGCAGAATTCGCCTTACAGCCTCGGGAAGGAGGATGCTGCACGGCACTTAGTTGTGCTGCTGCTGCTGCTGCTGCTGCTGCTGCTGCTGCTGCTGCCTTGTCCTCTTGCAGAGCTCTGTAGAAGCAAATGCACTTGCCTTCAGTGGCCGGGTTGAAGAGAGCACGACGGCAGGATGCAGCGGAGCAGGGAAGTACAGAGCGCAGCGGTGAGATCGATGTTGCTTACGTGCAGAAGGCGCAGGTGCAGGCTTCTACAGCCGTTCTCCAGGAGAGCAGCTGCTGGAGGTCGACGACGGTAGCTGCGAGGCTGAAAACAAGGCATAGGACGTCTGTCTTAGAAGAAAGGCACAGGGGCCACAGTGTGATGGGCGCCTTTTGAAGGCTGCTTGGAGAAGGGACACTTTCGGAGAGCCTTCTGCGTTGACCTGTGCTCCGGGCTGAGCTCTAGCTGCAGGGACTCTGAAAGGCTGAAAGACTAGGAAAGTGCTTGTGTCCACGCTGGGGATTGAGCACGATGCTTTTTGGAGCAGCGAGAACACTGTCAGCCCACGGCGCTTGTGAAGGAGCCTTTACCAGACTTCTGCAATTGGGTGCACTGCACACGCAAGCCCGGTGCTCTCCGGCTTCTTGCTTCGCCTTCCGTTGTCTGGACACAAGAGAAGCCCAGCCACGGCATCCTACTCGGCCGCTTGTCGGCGTGTGTACTGCCCGCATACGCACGGGTGCTGTGCTCGGCTTCCCCTCAGCTCCAGAAGGTGCGATTCGTCCGAGCTTGCGAGACGAGCGTGGCTGCCACTCTCCTGCCTGCAGAATTCGCCTTACAGCCTCGGGAAGGAGGATGCTGCACGGCACTTAGTTGTGCTGCTGCTGCTGCTGCTGCTGCTGCTGCTGCTGCTGCCTTGTCCTCTTGCAGAGCTCTGTAGGAGCAAATGCACTTGCCTTCAGTGGCCGGGTTGAAGAGAGCACGACGGCAGGATGCAGCGGAGCAGGGAAGTACAGAGCGCAGCGGTGAGATCGATGTTGCTTACGTGCAGAAGGCGCAGGTGCAGGCTTCTACAGCCGTTCTCCAGGAGAGCAGCTGCTGGAGGTCGACGACGGTAGCTGCGAGGCTGAAAACAAGGCATAGGACGTCTGTCTTAGAAGAAAGGCACAGGGGCCACAGTGTGATGGGCGCCTTTTGAAGGCTGCTTGGAGAAGGGACACTTTCGGAGAGCCTTCTGCGTTGACCTGTGCTCCGGGCTGAGCTCTAGCTGCAGGGACTCTGAAAGGCTGAAAGACTAGGAAAGTGCTTGTGTCCACGCTGGGGATTGAGCACGATGCTTTTTGGAGCAGCGAGAACACTGTCAGCCCACGGCGCTTGTGAAGGAGCCTTTACCAGACTTCTGCAATTGGGTGCACTGCACACGCAAGCCCGGTGCTCTCCGGCTTCTTGCTTCGCCTTCCGTTGTCTGGACACAAGAGAAGCCCAGCCACGGCATCCTACTCGGCCGCTTGTCGGCGTGTGTACTGCCCGCATACGCACGGGTGCTGTGCTCGGCTTCCCCTCAGCTCCAGAAGGTGCGATTCGTCCGAGCTTGCGAGACGAGCGTGGCTGCCACTCTCCTGCCTGCAGAATTCGCCTTACAGCCTCGGGAAGGAGGATGCTGCACGGCACTTAGTTGTGCTGCTGCTGCTGCTGCTGCTGCTGCTGCTGCTGCTGCCTTGTCCTCTTGCAGAGCTCTGTAGGAGCAAATGCACTTGCCTTCAGTGGCCGGGTTGAAGAGAGCACGACGGCAGGATGCAGCGGAGCAGGGAAGTACAGAGCGCAGCGGTGAGATCGATGTTGCTTACGTGCAGAAGGCGCAGGTGCAGGCTTCTACAGCCGTTCTCCAGGAGAGCAGCTGCTGGAGGTCGACGACGGTAGCTGCGAGGCTGAAAACAAGGCATAGGACGTCTGTCTTAGAAGAAAGGCACAGGGGCCACAGTGTGATGGGCGCCTTTTGAAGGCTGCTTGGAGAAGGGACACTTTCGGAGAGCCTTCTGCGTTGACCTGTGCTCCGGGCTGAGCTCTAGCTGCAGGGACTCTGAAAGGCTGAAAGACTAGGAAAGTGCTTGTGTCCACGCTGGGGATTGAGCACGATGCTTTTTGGAGCAGCGAGAACACTGTCAGCCCACGGCGCTTGTGAAGGAGCCTTTACCAGACTTCTGCAATTGGGTGCACTGCACACGCAAGCCCGGTGCTCTCCGGCTTCTTGCTTCGCCTTCCGTTGTCTGGACACAAGAGAAGCCCAGCCACGGCATCCTACTCGGCCGCTTGTCGGCGTGTGTACTGCCCGCATACGCACGGGTGCTGTGCTCGGCTTCCCCTCAGCTCCAGAAGGTGCGATTCGTCCGAGCTTGCGAGACGAGCGTGGCTGCCACTCTCCTGCCTGCAGAATTCGCCTTACAGCCTCGGGAAGGAGGATGCTGCACGGCACTTAGTTGTGCTGCTGCTGCTGCTGCTGCTGCTGCTGCTGCTGCTGCTGCCTTGTCCTCTTGCAGAGCTCTGTAGGAGCAAATGCACTTGCCTTCAGTGGCCGGGTTGAAGAGAGCACGACGGCAGGATGCAGCGGAGCAGGGAAGTACAGAGCGCAGCGGTGAGATCGATGTTGCTTACGTGCAGAAGGCGCAGGTGCAGGCTTCTACAGCCGTTCTCCAGGAGAGCAGCTGCTGGAGGTCGACGACGGTAGCTGCGAGGCTGAAAACAAGGCATAGGACGTCTGTCTTAGAAGAAAGGCACAGGGGCCACAGTGTGATGGGCGCCTTTTGAAGGCTGCTTGGAGAAGGGACACTTTCGGAGAGCCTTCTGCGTTGACCTGTGCTCCGGGCTGAGCTCTAGCTGCAGGGACTCTGAAAGGCTGAAAGACTAGGAAAGTGCTTGTGTCCACGCTGGGGATTGAGCACGATGCTTTTTGGAGCAGCGAGAACACTGTCAGCCCACGGCGCTTGTGAAGGAGCCTTTACCAGACTTCTGCAATTGGGTGCACTGCACACGCAAGCCCGGTGCTCTCCGGCTTCTTGCTTCGCCTTCCGTTGTCTGGACACAAGAGAAGCCCAGCCACGGCATCCTACTCGGCCGCTTGTCGGCGTGTGTACTGCCCGCATACGCACGGGTGCTGTGCTCGGCTTCCCCTCAGCTCCAGAAGGTGCGATTCGTCCGAGCTTGCGAGACGAGCGTGGCTGCCACTCTCCTGCCTGCAGAATTCGCCTTACAGCCTCGGGAAGGAGGATGCTGCACGGCACTTAGTTGTGCTGCTGCTGCTGCTGCTGCTGCTGCTGCTGCTGCTGCTGCCTTGTCCTCTTGCAGAGCTCTGTAGGAGCAAATGCACTTGCCTTCAGTGGCCGGGTTGAAGAGAGCACGACGGCAGGATGCAGCGGAGCAGGGAAGTACAGAGCGCAGCGGTGAGATCGATGTTGCTTACGTGCAGAAGGCGCAGGTGCAGGCTTCTACAGCCGTTCTCCAGGAGAGCAGCTGCTGGAGGTCGACGACGGTAGCTGCGAGGCTGAAAACAAGGCATAGGACGTCTGTCTTAGAAGAAAGGCACAGGGGCCACAGTGTGATGGGCGCCTTTTGAAGGCTGCTTGGAGAAGGGACACTTTCGGAGAGCCTTCTGCGTTGACCTGTGCTCCGGGCTGAGCTCTAGCTGCAGGGACTCTGAAAGGCTGAAAGACTAGGAAAGTGCTTGTGTCCACGCTGGGGATTGAGCACGATGCTTTTTGGAGCAGCGAGAACACTGTCAGCCCACGGCGCTTGTGAAGGAGCCTTTACCAGACTTCTGCAATTGGGTGCACTGCACACGCAAGCCCGGTGCTCTCCGGCTTCTTGCTTCGCCTTCCGTTGTCTGGACACAAGAGAAGCCCAGCCACGGCATCCTACTCGGCCGCTTGTCGGCGTGTGTACTGCCCGCATACGCACGGGTGCTGTGCTCGGCTTCCCCTCAGCTCCAGAAGGTGCGATTCGTCCGAGCTTGCGAGACGAGCGTGGCTGCCACTCTCCTGCCTGCAGAATTCGCCTTACAGCCTCGGGAAGGAGGATGCTGCACGGCACTTAGTTGTGCTGCTGCTGCTGCTGCTGCTGCTGCTGCTGCTGCTGCTGCTGCTGCTGCTGCTGCCTTGTCCTCTTGCAGAGCTCTGTAGGAGCAAATGCACTTGCCTTCAGTGGCCGGGTTGAAGAGAGCACGACGGCAGGATGCAGCGGAGCAGGGAAGTACAGAGCGCAGCGGTGAGATCGATGTTGCTTACGTGCAGAAGGCGCAGGTGCAGGCTTCTACAGCCGTTCTCCAGGAGAGCAGCTGCTGGAGGTCGACGACGGTAGCTGCGAGGCTGAAAACAAGGCATAGGACGTCTGTCTTAGAAGAAAGGCACAGGGGCCACAGTGTGATGGGCGCCTTTTGAAGGCTGCTTGGAGAAGGGACACTTTCGGAGAGCCTTCTGCGTTGACCTGTGCTCCGGGCTGAGCTCTAGCTGCAGGGACTCTGAAAGGCTGAAAGACTAGGAAAGTGCTTGTGTCCACGCTGGGGATTGAGCACGATGCTTTTTGGAGCAGCGAGAACACTGTCAGCCCACGGCGCTTGTGAAGGAGCCTTTACCAGACTTCTGCAATTGGGTGCACTGCACACGCAAGCCCGGTGCTCTCCGGCTTCTTGCTTCGCCTTCCGTTGTCTGGACACAAGAGAAGCCCAGCCACGGCATCCTACTCGGCCGCTTGTCGGCGTGTGTACTGCCCGCATACGCACGGGTGCTGTGCTCGGCTTCCCCTCAGCTCCAGAAGGTGCGATTCGTCCGAGCTTGCGAGACGAGCGTGGCTGCCACTCTCCTGCCTGCAGAATTCGCCTTACAGCCTCGGGAAGGAGGATGCTGCACGGCACTTAGTTGTGCTGCTGCTGCTGCTGCTGCTGCTGCTGCTGCTGCTGCTGCCTTGTCCTCTTGCAGAGCTCTGTAGGAGCAAATGCACTTGCCTTCAGTGGCCGGGTTGAAGAGAGCACGACGGCAGGATGCAGCGGAGCAGGGAAGTACAGAGCGCAGCGGTGAGATCGATGTTGCTTACGTGCAGAAGGCGCAGGTGCAGGCTTCTACAGCCGTTCTCCAGGAGAGCAGCTGCTGGAGGTCGACGACGGTAGCTGCGAGGCTGAAAACAAGGCATAGGACGTCTGTCTTAGAAGAAAGGCACAGGGGCCACAGTGTGATGGGCGCCTTTTGAAGGCTGCTTGGAGAAGGGACACTTTCGGAGAGCCTTCTGCGTTGACCTGTGCTCCGGGCTGAGCTCTAGCTGCAGGGACTCTGAAAGGCTGAAAGACTAGGAAAGTGCTTGTGTCCACGCTGGGGATTGAGCACGATGCTTTTTGGAGCAGCGAGAACACTGTCAGCCCACGGCGCTTGTGAAGGAGCCTTTACCAGACTTCTGCAATTGGGTGCACTGCACACGCAAGCCCGGTGCTCTCCGGCTTCTTGCTTCGCCTTCCGTTGTCTGGACACAAGAGAAGCCCAGCCACGGCATCCTACTCGGCCGCTTGTCGGCGTGTGTACTGCCCGCATACGCACGGGTGCTGTGCTCGGCTTCCCCTCAGCTCCAGAAGGTGCGATTCGTCCGAGCTTGCGAGACGAGCGTGGCTGCCACTCTCCTGCCTGCAGAATTCGCCTTACAGCCTCGGGAAGGAGGATGCTGCACGGCACTTAGTTGTGCTGCTGCTGCTGCTGCTGCTGCTGCTGCTGCTGCTGCCTTGTCCTCTTGCAGAGCTCTGTAGGAGCAAATGCACTTGCCTTCAGTGGCCGGGTTGAAGAGAGCACGACGGCAGGATGCAGCGGAGCAGGGAAGTACAGAGCGCAGCGGTGAGATCGATGTTGCTTACGTGCAGAAGGCGCAGGTGCAGGCTTCTACAGCCGTTCTCCAGGAGAGCAGCTGCTGGAGGTCGACGACGGTAGCTGCGAGGCTGAAAACAAGGCATAGGACGTCTGTCTTAGAAGAAAGGCACAGGGGCCACAGTGTGATGGGCGCCTTTTGAAGGCTGCTTGGAGAAGGGACACTTTCGGAGAGCCTTCTGCGTTGACCTGTGCTCCGGGCTGAGCTCTAGCTGCAGGGACTCTGAAAGGCTGAAAGACTAGGAAAGTGCTTGTGTCCACGCTGGGGATTGAGCACGATGCTTTTTGGAGCAGCGAGAACACTGTCAGCCCACGGCGCTTGTGAAGGAGCCTTTACCAGACTTCTGCAATTGGGTGCACTGCACACGCAAGCCCGGTGCTCTCCGGCTTCTTGCTTCGCCTTCCGTTGTCTGGACACAAGAGAAGCCCAGCCACGGCATCCTACTCGGCCGCTTGTCGGCGTGTGTACTGCCCGCATACGCACGGGTGCTGTGCTCGGCTTCCCCTCAGCTCCAGAAGGTGCGATTCGTCCGAGCTTGCGAGACGAGCGTGGCTGCCACTCTCCTGCCTGCAGAATTCGCCTTACAGCCTCGGGAAGGAGGATGCTGCACGGCACTTAGTTGTGCTGCTGCTGCTGCTGCTGCTGCTGCTGCTGCTGCTGCTGCCTTGTCCTCTTGCAGAGCTCTGTAGAAGCAAATGCACTTGCCTTCAGTGGCCGGGTTGAAGAGAGCACGACGGCAGGATGCAGCGGAGCAGGGAAGTACAGAGCGCAGCGGTGAGATCGATGTTGCTTACGTGCAGAAGGCGCAGGTGCAGGCTTCTACAGCCGTTCTCCAGGAGAGCAGCTGCTGGAGGTCGACGACGGTAGCTGCGAGGCTGAAAACAAGGCATAGGACGTCTGTCTTAGAAGAAAGGCACAGGGGCCACAGTGTGATGGGCGCCTTTTGAAGGCTGCTTGGAGAAGGGACACTTTCGGAGAGCCTTCTGCGTTGACCTGTGCTCCGGGCTGAGCTCTAGCTGCAGGGACTCTGAAAGGCTGAAAGACTAGGAAAGTGCTTGTGTCCACGCTGGGGATTGAGCACGATGCTTTTTGGAGCAGCGAGAACACTGTCAGCCCACGGCGCTTGTGAAGGAGCCTTTACCAGACTTCTGCAATTGGGTGCACTGCACACGCAAGCCCGGTGCTCTCCGGCTTCTTGCTTCGCCTTCCGTTGTCTGGACACAAGAGAAGCCCAGCCACGGCATCCTACTCGGCCGCTTGTCGGCGTGTGTACTGCCCGCATACGCACGGGTGCTGTGCTCGGCTTCCCCTCAGCTCCAGAAGGTGCGATTCGTCCGAGCTTGCGAGACGAGCGTGGCTGCCACTCTCCTGCCTGCAGAATTCGCCTTACAGCCTCGGGAAGGAGGATGCTGCACGGCACTTAGTTGTGCTGCTGCTGCTGCTGCTGCTGCTGCTGCTGCTGCTGCTGCTGCTGCCTTGTCCTCTTGCAGAGCTCTGTAGGAGCAAATGCACTTGCCTTCAGTGGCCGGGTTGAAGAGAGCACGACGGCAGGATGCAGCGGAGCAGGGAAGTACAGAGCGCAGCGGTGAGATCGATGTTGCTTACGTGCAGAAGGCGCAGGTGCAGGCTTCTACAGCCGTTCTCCAGGAGAGCAGCTGCTGGAGGTCGACGACGGTAGCTGCGAGGCTGAAAACAAGGCATAGGACGTCTGTCTTAGAAGAAAGGCACAGGGGCCACAGTGTGATGGGCGCCTTTTGAAGGCTGCTTGGAGAAGGGACACTTTCGGAGAGCCTTCTGCGTTGACCTGTGCTCCGGGCTGAGCTCTAGCTGCAGGGACTCTGAAAGGCTGAAAGACTAGGAAAGTGCTTGTGTCCACGCTGGGGATTGAGCACGATGCTTTTTGGAGCAGCGAGAACACTGTCAGCCCACGGCGCTTGTGAAGGAGCCTTTACCAGACTTCTGCAATTGGGTGCACTGCACACGCAAGCCCGGTGCTCTCCGGCTTCTTGCTTCGCCTTCCGTTGTCTGGACACAAGAGAAGCCCAGCCACGGCATCCTACTCGGCCGCTTGTCGGCGTGTGTACTGCCCGCATACGCACGGGTGCTGTGCTCGGCTTCCCCTCAGCTCCAGAAGGTGCGATTCGTCCGAGCTTGCGAGACGAGCGTGGCTGCCACTCTCCTGCCTGCAGAATTCGCCTTACAGCCTCGGGAAGGAGGATGCTGCACGGCACTTAGTTGTGCTGCTGCTGCTGCTGCTGCTGCTGCTGCTGCTGCTGCTGCTGCTGCTGCTGCTGCCTTGTCCTCTTGCAGAGCTCTGTAGAAGCAAATGCACTTGCCTTCAGTGGCCGGGTTGAAGAGAGCACGACGGCAGGATGCAGCGGAGCAGGGAAGTACAGAGCGCAGCGGTGAGATCGATGTTGCTTACGTGCAGAAGGCGCAGGTGCAGGCTTCTACAGCCGTTCTCCAGGAGAGCAGCTGCTGGAGGTCGACGACGGTAGCTGCGAGGCTGAAAACAAGGCATAGGACGTCTGTCTTAGAAGAAAGGCACAGGGGCCACAGTGTGATGGGCGCCTTTTGAAGGCTGCTTGGAGAAGGGACACTTTCGGAGAGCCTTCTGCGTTGACCTGTGCTCCGGGCTGAGCTCTAGCTGCAGGGACTCTGAAAGGCTGAAAGACTAGGAAAGTGCTTGTGTCCACGCTGGGGATTGAGCACGATGCTTTTTGGAGCAGCGAGAACACTGTCAGCCCACGGCGCTTGTGAAGGAGCCTTTACCAGACTTCTGCAATTGGGTGCACTGCACACGCAAGCCCGGTGCTCTCCGGCTTCTTGCTTCGCCTTCCGTTGTCTGGACACAAGAGAAGCCCAGCCACGGCATCCTACTCGGCCGCTTGTCGGCGTGTGTACTGCCCGCATACGCACGGGTGCTGTGCTCGGCTTCCCCTCAGCTCCAGAAGGTGCGATTCGTCCGAGCTTGCGAGACGAGCGTGGCTGCCACTCTCCTGCCTGCAGAATTCGCCTTACAGCCTCGGGAAGGAGGATGCTGCACGGCACTTAGTTGTGCTGCTGCTGCTGCTGCTGCTGCTGCTGCTGCTGCTGCTGCCTTGTCCTCTTGCAGAGCTCTGTAGAAGCAAATGCACTTGCCTTCAGTGGCCGGGTTGAAGAGAGCACGACGGCAGGATGCAGCGGAGCAGGGAAGTACAGAGCGCAGCGGTGAGATCGATGTTGCTTACGTGCAGAAGGCGCAGGTGCAGGCTTCTACAGCCGTTCTCCAGGAGAGCAGCTGCTGGAGGTCGACGACGGTAGCTGCGAGGCTGAAAACAAGGCATAGGACGTCTGTCTTAGAAGAAAGGCACAGGGGCCACAGTGTGATGGGCGCCTTTTGAAGGCTGCTTGGAGAAGGGACACTTTCGGAGAGCCTTCTGCGTTGACCTGTGCTCCGGGCTGAGCTCTAGCTGCAGGGACTCTGAAAGGCTGAAAGACTAGGAAAGTGCTTGTGTCCACGCTGGGGATTGAGCACGATGCTTTTTGGAGCAGCGAGAACACTGTCAGCCCACGGCGCTTGTGAAGGAGCCTTTACCAGACTTCTGCAATTGGGTGCACTGCACACGCAAGCCCGGTGCTCTCCGGCTTCTTGCTTCGCCTTCCGTTGTCTGGACACAAGAGAAGCCCAGCCACGGCATCCTACTCGGCCGCTTGTCGGCGTGTGTACTGCCCGCATACGCACGGGTGCTGTGCTCGGCTTCCCCTCAGCTCCAGAAGGTGCGATTCGTCCGAGCTTGCGAGACGAGCGTGGCTGCCACTCTCCTGCCTGCAGAATTCGCCTTACAGCCTCGGGAAGGAGGATGCTGCACGGCACTTAGTTGTGCTGCTGCTGCTGCTGCTGCTGCTGCTGCTGCTGCTGCTGCTGCTGCCTTGTCCTCTTGCAGAGCTCTGTAGAAGCAAATGCACTTGCCTTCAGTGGCCGGGTTGAAGAGAGCACGACGGCAGGATGCAGCGGAGCAGGGAAGTACAGAGCGCAGCGGTGAGATCGATGTTGCTTACGTGCAGAAGGCGCAGGTGCAGGCTTCTACAGCCGTTCTCCAGGAGAGCAGCTGCTGGAGGTCGACGACGGTAGCTGCGAGGCTGAAAACAAGGCATAGGACGTCTGTCTTAGAAGAAAGGCACAGGGGCCACAGTGTGATGGGCGCCTTTTGAAGGCTGCTTGGAGAAGGGACACTTTCGGAGAGCCTTCTGCGTTGACCTGTGCTCCGGGCTGAGCTCTAGCTGCAGGGACTCTGAAAGGCTGAAAGACTAGGAAAGTGCTTGTGTCCACGCTGGGGATTGAGCACGATGCTTTTTGGAGCAGCGAGAACACTGTCAGCCCACGGCGCTTGTGAAGGAGCCTTTACCAGACTTCTGCAATTGGGTGCACTGCACACGCAAGCCCGGTGCTCTCCGGCTTCTTGCTTCGCCTTCCGTTGTCTGGACACAAGAGAAGCCCAGCCACGGCATCCTACTCGGCCGCTTGTCGGCGTGTGTACTGCCCGCATACGCACGGGTGCTGTGCTCGGCTTCCCCTCAGCTCCAGAAGGTGCGATTCGTCCGAGCTTGCGAGACGAGCGTGGCTGCCACTCTCCTGCCTGCAGAATTCGCCTTACAGCCTCGGGAAGGAGGATGCTGCACGGCACTTAGTTGTGCTGCTGCTGCTGCTGCTGCTGCTGCTGCTGCTGCTGCTGCTGCCTTGTCCTCTTGCAGAGCTCTGTAGGAGCAAATGCACTTGCCTTCAGTGGCCGGGTTGAAGAGAGCACGACGGCAGGATGCAGCGGAGCAGGGAAGTACAGAGCGCAGCGGTGAGATCGATGTTGCTTACGTGCAGAAGGCGCAGGTGCAGGCTTCTACAGCCGTTCTCCAGGAGAGCAGCTGCTGGAGGTCGACGACGGTAGCTGCGAGGCTGAAAACAAGGCATAGGACGTCTGTCTTAGAAGAAAGGCACAGGGGCCACAGTGTGATGGGCGCCTTTTGAAGGCTGCTTGGAGAAGGGACACTTTCGGAGAGCCTTCTGCGTTGACCTGTGCTCCGGGCTGAGCTCTAGCTGCAGGGACTCTGAAAGGCTGAAAGACTAGGAAAGTGCTTGTGTCCACGCTGGGGATTGAGCACGATGCTTTTTGGAGCAGCGAGAACACTGTCAGCCCACGGCGCTTGTGAAGGAGCCTTTACCAGACTTCTGCAATTGGGTGCACTGCACACGCAAGCCCGGTGCTCTCCGGCTTCTTGCTTCGCCTTCCGTTGTCTGGACACAAGAGAAGCCCAGCCACGGCATCCTACTCGGCCGCTTGTCGGCGTGTGTACTGCCCGCATACGCACGGGTGCTGTGCTCGGCTTCCCCTCAGCTCCAGAAGGTGCGATTCGTCCGAGCTTGCGAGACGAGCGTGGCTGCCACTCTCCTGCCTGCAGAATTCGCCTTACAGCCTCGGGAAGGAGGATGCTGCACGGCACTTAGTTGTGCTGCTGCTGCTGCTGCTGCTGCTGCTGCTGCTGCTGCCTTGTCCTCTTGCAGAGCTCTGTAGAAGCAAATGCACTTGCCTTCAGTGGCCGGGTTGAAGAGAGCACGACGGCAGGATGCAGCGGAGCAGGGAAGTACAGAGCGCAGCGGTGAGATCGATGTTGCTTACGTGCAGAAGGCGCAGGTGCAGGCTTCTACAGCCGTTCTCCAGGAGAGCAGCTGCTGGAGGTCGACGACGGTAGCTGCGAGGCTGAAAACAAGGCATAGGACGTCTGTCTTAGAAGAAAGGCACAGGGGCCACAGTGTGATGGGCGCCTTTTGAAGGCTGCTTGGAGAAGGGACACTTTCGGAGAGCCTTCTGCGTTGACCTGTGCTCCGGGCTGAGCTCTAGCTGCAGGGACTCTGAAAGGCTGAAAGACTAGGAAAGTGCTTGTGTCCACGCTGGGGATTGAGCACGATGCTTTTTGGAGCAGCGAGAACACTGTCAGCCCACGGCGCTTGTGAAGGAGCCTTTACCAGACTTCTGCAATTGGGTGCACTGCACACGCAAGCCCGGTGCTCTCCGGCTTCTTGCTTCGCCTTCCGTTGTCTGGACACAAGAGAAGCCCAGCCACGGCATCCTACTCGGCCGCTTGTCGGCGTGTGTACTGCCCGCATACGCACGGGTGCTGTGCTCGGCTTCCCCTCAGCTCCAGAAGGTGCGATTCGTCCGAGCTTGCGAGACGAGCGTGGCTGCCACTCTCCTGCCTGCAGAATTCGCCTTACAGCCTCGGGAAGGAGGATGCTGCACGGCACTTAGTTGTGCTGCTGCTGCTGCTGCTGCTGCTGCTGCTGCTGCTGCTGCCTTGTCCTCTTGCAGAGCTCTGTAGGAGCAAATGCACTTGCCTTCAGTGGCCGGGTTGAAGAGAGCACGACGGCAGGATGCAGCGGAGCAGGGAAGTACAGAGCGCAGCGGTGAGATCGATGTTGCTTACGTGCAGAAGGCGCAGGTGCAGGCTTCTACAGCCGTTCTCCAGGAGAGCAGCTGCTGGAGGTCGACGACGGTAGCTGCGAGGCTGAAAACAAGGCATAGGACGTCTGTCTTAGAAGAAAGGCACAGGGGCCACAGTGTGATGGGCGCCTTTTGAAGGCTGCTTGGAGAAGGGACACTTTCGGAGAGCCTTCTGCGTTGACCTGTGCTCCGGGCTGAGCTCTAGCTGCAGGGACTCTGAAAGGCTGAAAGACTAGGAAAGTGCTTGTGTCCACGCTGGGGATTGAGCACGATGCTTTTTGGAGCAGCGAGAACACTGTCAGCCCACGGCGCTTGTGAAGGAGCCTTTACCAGACTTCTGCAATTGGGTGCACTGCACACGCAAGCCCGGTGCTCTCCGGCTTCTTGCTTCGCCTTCCGTTGTCTGGACACAAGAGAAGCCCAGCCACGGCATCCTACTCGGCCGCTTGTCGGCGTGTGTACTGCCCGCATACGCACGGGTGCTGTGCTCGGCTTCCCCTCAGCTCCAGAAGGTGCGATTCGTCCGAGCTTGCGAGACGAGCGTGGCTGCCACTCTCCTGCCTGCAGAATTCGCCTTACAGCCTCGGGAAGGAGGATGCTGCACGGCACTTAGTTGTGCTGCTGCTGCTGCTGCTGCTGCCTTGTCCTCTTGCAGAGCTCTGTAGAAGCAAATGCACTTGCCTTCAGTGGCCGGGTTGAAGAGAGCACGACGGCAGGATGCAGCGGAGCAGGGAAGTACAGAGCGCAGCGGTGAGATCGATGTTGCTTACGTGCAGAAGGCGCAGGTGCAGGCTTCTACAGCCGTTCTCCAGGAGAGCAGCTGCTGGAGGTCGACGACGGTAGCTGCGAGGCTGAAAACAAGGCATAGGACGTCTGTCTTAGAAGAAAGGCACAGGGGCCACAGTGTGATGGGCGCCTTTTGAAGGCTGCTTGGAGAAGGGACACTTTCGGAGAGCCT